>NW_027656655.1:0-2500 GCF_964235325.1 Thermobia domestica
ACATTAACTGTGGCCCGTTCTACCACAAAACAATTGTCCCGGCACTGTTTTACTATACGGGAAACGCTAACGTTTGCATCGAAAAGAGCCATGAAGTATCCTTTCCAAAGTGAATTTTGTCCACCACAACACCTAAGAGATTGATACACGTTGTTGTTCTGTGAGACCCGGTTTTGACAGGTGTTGACAGGTTGTTCAGATGTAAACGGATCAGCTCCTGTATTTGAAAAAAAAAAAAAAAAAAAATTGCAGGTAAAATTCACCTGACAAGTCACACAACACCTTTTGGATGTAGCTAGTTAGATTTTCTCTTTCTTTCTTTCTTTTTCTTCTTTTAAAGATGGAGTTTCAACAGTCTCCTTTATATATATATATATATATATATATATTATATATATATATATATATATATATATATATATATATATATATATATATATATATATATATATATATATATATATGCGTCTATCAGCATCTTTTCTTTTTTTCTTGCGCTAATTGGACACTTACATCTCCCCCCCTTTTTTTCTATCTTTGGCTTCAAAGTTTCCCCATTTGGCTCAAAATAGAAAAAGAAAAAAAAAAGAAAGCGGAAAGTTTTCCATTGGCTGGAAGAGGATCGCGTGAAGTTGTCAGTCAGAAAGCCTGTCATGTGGTAACCTGATTACCAGGGAAGCGGCAACTACAATTACAGCGACGAGAATGTAATTGCATTGCCACAGAGACTCGCGCTCACAGCTTTTGCTTCTCAGTCTTAAATGACACGAGGCATTCTTGGCTGCACCAAATCGTTCTCTCTCTCTCTCTCTCTTTATCTCTCTTCTTATTCTTCATTTTCTCTTCAAGACTTCTTGTTGGCTCACTACGTCTTCTCCACGCATAGAAGTACCTTGAAGAGGATCGAATTAAAGGTCTTTTGCTTTTCTCTGTAGACCAGAATGTTCTTAATTCTGAACAGACACTGCCACGAGAGCCATCTTTCGGTTGTTTAACCAACCTCTTCACTGTTTAACAGCGCACTGATTAGAAACGCGATCCAACTTGCCCCAACTTACCCTATCAAGTGCTCTTTAAAGAGGTTTCAATGTTGATGGGGTTTCTCTTTCACTTACGTCTCTAATAAAGAACGAACTCAAGAGCAAGAAACACAGAAGCAAGACTTATAAAAATGTAATGATGGCTTTCAAGGAGTTTATTCTTGTTTGAAACACATCTAAAATGACGTATTGACCTATGTCAAATAGTGCTTGAATCAAGTCAAGAAAAAGTTCCATATGAACACGGGTGCTGTATGGGAATACACTTTCGGATCTATTGAGGCTCCTAAGAACTTGTAACTTGTGAACTATTAGTGGTAGTTGGAATATACCTCCAGCCTTGCCTGCTTACTTTGATGAGTGATCGTAGCAAACGTTCTAGAAAAGAAAAGTTATTGAGGTCATACTTGTTGCTTTTAGGCTTCCAAACTGTGCTACGTATAAGGATGGGAAGTCCTTTTAGAACGGTCATGTTCGGTCGTTTGTTAATAGGTATGAAAACAGAAACTGCAAGAGATAGCCAGAAGTTTCCCTCTTGGAATCTGTGCAGCTTCCCAAGCCACCGTTCCCTCTGTTAACTCTCTATTCAAATCGGAAGTGGTAGAAATATGCCACTTCCGGTTTAAATTGATTGTCATAGAACAAAAACTTTAATACATAGCAAGAAGTGTTTTCAACGAACTTCAAAATTTCGTTACTGAATTCTCTCTCTCTCTCTCTCTCTCTCTGTCTCTGTCTCTCTCTGTCTGTCTGTCTCTCTCTCTCTCTCTCTCTCTCTCTCTCTGTCTCTCTCTCTGTCTCTCTCTCTCTCTCTCTCTGTGTCTGTCTGTCTGTCTGTTATTTGCAAAGTTTACAATTTCGAGCCCGCCATTCGATAGAGCATCAAAAACTATGTGAGAAAGTGATGGAATTTTTCGTGTCACTCGTACCGTTCCCGAGATATTGGCCAAAAATGGCCGATTTCCGGAGATTTAAGGAGTCATATCTCGGGAACCATACGCCATAAAGAGATGATATTGATGTTGACCAATACCCAAGAGGATGGTGAATATTTTGGTACCAAGCAAATAGTAACCGGTGGCCACTAGCCAACTGGCCACCGTTTCCAGATATTGGCCCAAAAGTTTCGATTTCAGGAGATTTAAGGGGCCATATTTCGGGAACCGTAAGACCTAGAGAGATGATATTTTGCGATTTTTTTTTTCAATTTTGAGCCCTTCATTTTGAACACTATAATGATTAATTTCATATTCTTTAAACAGCCGTTTTGCATGTTCATTATAAAATTCACTACCTAAATATGATTGTGTGTTAAATACGGGCAACTTTTTTTTTTTTTTTTAATTTCTGTTACTGCTATTTTTTTGATTTTAGGGAAACACAATATGCATATCGTCAAAAAATATTAACACAACATAATATATATTTATAATTATTATTATACTTTGCAATATTTTGCA
>NW_027656655.1:7500-72397 GCF_964235325.1 Thermobia domestica
CCATGGGCACGATCCAAGTAGCAAAAAAGCTTTCGGCTAGTTTGCACGTGCTTGGTTTTTAGCTTTCTACACTTTCCCTTTCAATATGTGCTGTCATACAATCTACCTTTTGTTGTACTTAAAAGCGATACTGTAGGTCCTTCGCAGAGCATCACATCATCACAGGCCGTTCATTGGCTATTGACTTGCCGCCAGTGTAAAGCACTTGCATCAAGCTTGAATAGAACGCTGAACACAACGTTGCCCTATGTAACTTCATCCAGCTTGCGGCATACGTGACGTTTTTCAATCAAGCCTAATGCAATATTGCCGACTTCCAATGCAAGCTTACAGCAAGCGGTTTGCGAATTGTCTCTGCTACTAAGGAATGTTGTACACCACAAAATTACTTTGCAGGGGATCGAATCAGAGACTCTGCACCAGGGGCAATCTGTCTACCATTGAGCCACCATGCCCCCATCTGTTAAACTTAGATATACTAACTAACTAACTAACTAACTCTATGGCCTATGGAACCAGGAGGTTCAATGCCACGTTCACAAAAGCTCTTCACTGACTTCTATCCTTAGCCAATTGGATCCAGTTTCTACTTTGTATTCCTATCTCTGCGACATCCATCTTAATATTGTCCTCCCATCTGCGCCTAGGTCTTCCTAATGATCGTTTTCCGACTGGTTTTCCAGTCAAGACTTGGAAAGCGTTTCTACTTTCTCCCATTCTAGCTACATGACCTGCCTACCTAAGCCTCCTAGACTTGATGATCCTAACAATGTCTGGTAAACCGTATAAATTATGTAGTTCCAAGTTATGAAGTTTTCACCATTCCCCATTCGCGCTTCTCTTGGGTCCGAATATTCGTCTCAGGATCTTGTTCTCAAATACTTTCAGTCTACATTCTTCCCTCAGAGTAAGCGACCATGTTTCGCAACCATATAGAACAACAGGCATGATTATCGTTTTATATATTTTAAGCTTCAAATTCCTCGACAGAATTCGTGACGACAAGAGATTTTGAACTGAATAATAACACGAATTCCCTGCTTTTAGTCGACATTTAATTTCTTCGTGAATATAATTTTCGTCTGTTAATATTGATCCTAGATATTTGAAAGTATCCACTTTATCAAAAGTATTATAGTATTTAATTATTAGATTTTCTTCAAGGATATATGGTTATTAAATAACAGATTAGGTCCACTCCACAGCAGGACTGGATATACTATAAATGCTAATATAGTCAACAACTCTGATTATCATATTTCTCTTTAATCCTTTATCGAGACGAGAGAAATTTAAACAGAAATATTTTTATTTTTATGACGAGGAGTGTTATTTGATCGTTAAATTATAATGGGAAGTTTCTGATTAACTACTTGATGGGTTTCTTCATCAATATAATGTGGCATAGTATCTTTCTCGCTCATTCATATATATATATATATATATATATATATATATATATATATATATATATATATATATATAATGTGTGTGTGTGTGTTGTGTGTATTGCAGAGAAGAATACTGAAAGTATATATATGGCTTCATTGTAATTTTAAATAGAAGAAATATGATTAATCCAGATATATTTTATTTTTTATTTATTTTATATGGATGTTGGGGGGAGGCACGGTGACTCCGTGATAGAGCGCTTATCTCTTGTGCGTGGGATCCCTGGTTCGATGTCCTGTCAAGTAAGTTTGTGGTGGACAACATCATGTCCGTGGGTTTTCACGGGCACTTTTCTATTTCCTTCCACCTTCTCATTCCACTAACTCTTCCATGATCATTCACTTGCTTTAATCATCGTCTTCCTTGGCCTATCGTGGGGCGTTAAACTAAAAGATTTCATTTCATTTCCTATGGATGTTGGTTAGGCATGTCTTTTGTTATCAAACGAACGTGTGAAACGCAGGATTTAAAAGATGGAGAAAGAGGAATGCGAGAGATAATTTATTTGTTGTTATTTTTTAAAAATAAAATATTGTATATGTGCTGGATCACTAACAAATTTTTTGCCTGAGCACTGGGAATCGAATCCGGGACTACGCACAGTGTAAAGATGCATGTGCTAAACCAGACGGTTAGCCGAATAGCACAGTTAGCTGTTAAATATTTGTAATAATAATCTTTACCACCTAAACTATCTCTCTACAAATATTTTTATCTATTATTACGGGGGCACGGTGTTTCAATGGTAGGGTGCTTACCTCAGGTGTGTGGAGTCGCTGCTTCGATCCCCGGTTAAGTAAGTTTGTAGTGGACAACATTGTGTCCGTGGGTTTTCTAGAGATACTCCCTTTTTCCTCCACCTTCTCATTCCACCAATTCTTCCATCATCATTCACTTTGCTTTAATCATCCGTCTCCCTTATTCTAAAGGGCATAATGGTGGGACGTTAAACTGTAATATTTAATTTAGTTTTTTCTTTATTTAATTAATTTAATTTAATTCATTTCATTTAATTTATTTCATTTAATTAATTTAATTTAATTTATTTAACTTATTATTTAACTGTCTACCTAGAGAAGATAGCTGAGACTTAAAATTAAAAAAAAAAAGATTAAATAGGTTTACTCTCTTCATGTGCCCAACAGTCCAGAAGACAAAACATCTCAAGAAATATTTGATGGATTACTATAAATTTTGGCCAGGGTATACAGGGTCAAAATATAGGAATCGAGGTTGTTAATGAACATAATATTCAAACCGGAAGTGGTAGATATAAACTATTTTCGGCTTTTACGTTGATTGCTATAGAGTAGAAACGGTAGTTTAATTTGGTTTGATTTTCCGTTTAGCATCTCTTTCAGCAGCGAAGCTATATGAAACGTGGATCTTCAGCTTTACATTGGATCCGAACCACATAAGCTTCCACCGGGAATCGAACCCGGGTCTCCTATGCTAACAGCGCGTCCCTAACCGCTTAGCTACGAAGGAGCTCAAAAAACGGTAATAGATAACGATAAATTACTACCACTTCCGGTTTTAATATTAATTGGGAAAATATCACACAGTATTCAAACTAATCTTTCTCACGCGACACTGCTGTTTGTTATTTTCAAAGCTTTCTACGTATTTCGTGTTGTAGCGTATTATGAAAAAGTAGCGTTATTTCTACCACCTCTCTCTTTGTTTTTTCAAACTGGAAATTTTGTTTTCTTTCAGAACGTAAACACATGGTAACTCTTGTTTATTCTTGGTCGAGGAATAACAAAGCACTTGATCTTAGTAGGCCATGTTTTTGATATGGGAAAGAGAAACACAGAAGTATGTTATCGTGTCGTGGACATTGTGTTGTGGAGAATGTGAGCGGGAAGGCATGTTGATGCAGAGACACACTCTCTCAGCTGTTTCCCACTTCCTGGGGAAATCCTCCCTTTCCATGTACACTCATATGGAAAGGGGATGGGAGAAGCAGAGTACATAATCTCATGAGGGGTTTATCTATCCACACGCTCTGTCGCCTCTCGATTTGGTACACTCGGTGTTTAACCCAGATTTTTCGTTCGTCGTCCTTTTGTCCTGGCGTAGTCATCCATCACGGAAAGGATAGAGAGAGTGGGCCTTCCGTGGTTCCTGGAACAACTTTACCCCCTACCCCCTTGTTTTTTTCACCCAGCTAACTTCGCCGCTGGAAAACCCAATGTCCGTCCGTCCGTTGTCTGCTTCTCAAGCTTTTCTGGAACCTCGAACTCTTAAGACTAACAGCGAAAGGTGTTTATCTTAACACAAGGAAGAGTCTCTCAGACGTGATCTTTGGCCAGACGTGAAGAATCAGCGAAAAACCCTGTACAAGAAAAATAAAATACACGCTCGGAGATACTTTAAGGAAAAAAAAAAAAGAAATATCTACGAGAAGAAAAGATAAGCGCAGACGAAGTAAAGGTGATTTGTCTTGCTCTGGGTATCAGTGTCTAACCCCTGAACGGCTGCCAAATCCTTAGCAGTTTATACTTACGAGAAGTGTGAAGCAAATTCAGAAAATTGAACATTGCCTCAAAGCAGCGAAATAACATATACATAGGCCGCGTTTGAAAGTACTTCGCAAACGTCGTAAACTTTTCACGAAATTAACTTATTCATTTTTTTTTTTCAGTTCTGTGGTTTAAATATGGGAACTCTTTCAGAAAGGCTATGTCCGACTGTTTATTCTACCACAATATGATAAGCGTCTTAATTTACATTGACATTATGTTGAAAAATAGCTTCAGAGTATACCTTTCAAATGTATATACCGTAATACAATGTGGTTTGTTGATTCTGTTACTTTTTTTTATTTCAAAACGTCTGCTACTTTCTGGACAGCCCTTACCAATATTTTTTTTTATATATGACTACACTCAGTGGCGTATTTAGGAGGGGGGGCTTCCGGGCTTAAGCCTCCCCGAAATCGTACTTACTATAGTAAAGTATATGAAATATCTTGCTGAATTTTCACATTTTCAGACAAATCCCCTCCCCCCCCGAAAGTTAGCAAAGCCCCCTCCCCCCCGAAAGTTAGCAAAGCCCCCCGAAACAAAATCGTAAATACGCCACTGGCTACACTGTTCGAAAAACAAGTTTAATCTCCGCCTTCATTGACAATGGGACAAATCTACAATTTCTCGTTTCAATATTATTTATTTATTTGTCATCAACACAACATGTATAAGCCCAATTATAATGTTGGTGTATTACAAAATAAATTTACTACAATTTTCTTAAACGTAGTATAGTTCATATTACATATATCAATTTCTTTGTGTTCGATACATAATTTATTATAAGAAGAGTATATTCCCGAGATTGGAGCTTTAATAATACGTTGGTCCTTGCCTTTTTTGCAATTGAACAGGCCAGATTTATCAGCAGGAGTTTTAAGTGTCGGGACATGAAAATTTATTGTCGATATTAGATCCGTACAATTAAATTCGTTTTGTACTATTTTATGGAGAAAAATCAGATCTAACACGTTTCGCCTTTGTTCAAGTGTAGGGATACAGAACTTATCTATCAATGTTAGATAATTTTTATAAGATGGGTAGATTCCAGTCCACTTGTATTTAAGTATTTGAAAAATTTAGATTGGATTTTTTCCAGTTGCTGTCAGTATTGCTATTTCGACGTGTTTCACATCACAGCAGCATATTCCAGCTTTGATCGAACGTACGAATAATACAATATTGTTAAACTCCTTTCGAGTTCTAATTATGAACCCTAACATCTTGAGATACTCATTAACTCTGTTCGCTATGTGATTATTAAATGTTAATTTGGTATCAGTGTAACTCCCACATCTTTGGCTGATTTTGATCTACTCAATAAGACCTGATTAATCGGATAATTAACTCTATTTGATTTTTGTTCCTCACACTATGTGGCAAGTGGAAGCAGATAGCGAGAAGTTTTCTTTTTGTTTGTTTGTTTTTTGCATGTATTCATCATCTCAAAAACAATTCCATTTTCACGCTTATTTCTCTGCTAATACCGGAAGTGGTAGAAATCTAATTCAATTTCCGGTTTCAGTATTAATTTTCATACAGGAAAGAAAGGTAAGAGAGCGAGAAACGGCTTTTTTCACAAGGATTCAGCGTCCCAAGAATAGAACCCATCTTCGTCCTTATTCCTCTGTTCAGATCGGAATAGGGATGCGCACGAGACAAGATTTATGGCTGTCTCGTCTCGAAACTTTGCTGTAAAAGTGATGTCTCTACTCGGAAAATGTATATTTTTCTATTGCAAGAGCTGTGTCTCGACTCGAATTTTGTCAGGAAAATCCTGTCTCGACTCGTCTCGTGCGCATCCCTACACCGGAAGTACTACAGACATAAGATTCTCAGTTTTCACCACCATTTGTCACGGAATGAAACGTTAATAGGCAGTGATAAACTGTTTACTTCATATGTATTCAGGAACCCAGAAACAAATCCTTCTCAGCTCTTTATTATTCTGTTGAAACCGGAAGTAGTAGAATTCTGCTACAAATTCCGGTTTCGGTACTGATTATATAGAGCAAAATCTATTTCCATAAGATAGATCTATCACTTCCAGCTGCATTACTGAATTCTCCATAGGTGAAAGTCTATGGAAGTTTCACAGTATGAAATGAAACCACTCGAAGTTCTAAAACTGCATTTCGTCTTCACTGTTGTTTTTCTTTTAGAACCAGAAGTAGTGGTAGAAATTTCTACCCTTGCAGTTTCAAAATTGATCTTCATAGAGCAGAAACACTAAAAGCCGTCGGAGCGTGATTTTGTATATGGATTTAGCGTCCCAGGAGAAAGCTCGATTCCATATCAAACATTTATTTCACCAACATCGTAACCGTGTGATGGTTCACCGGTTTCCGTAAGATTGCCGAAAAGAAGCGTCTCTTGGTTTGGCCATTACGTGAATGAGTAATTATTGGGAGAAACCAAAGACGCTTGCAGTGCATCGTTCACCGAACGCCGAGAGAACAATTGAATGAAATAAGTGGGCTTCTTCTGTCAAGAAAGTCTGCATGAATGGCAGTTGAACTCAGATGTGCTGTCCATGCATTTCCAGATTTAACCGTTTTCCAATTGTCGTTACTTTTAAGTCCCATTTGCTTTGCAGATACATTATTTCTCCTCTGTGCGTTATAATGTCGAAGCATAACCACCTGACGGGACTCCTGAGTCCCCTTTTGCCGCAGCATTGTTGAGTATCAATAGAAGCAAATTCTATTTATATAAAATTTTAATGTATCCTCAATATACTATAATTTACTATCATATCAAATTATATAGTAAAAAGAATAAATTCAGTTGGAAAAGAATTAAATCGCGTCTGGTTTTCTATTTTCGTTTTACTGGAGGTTGCTCTTCCGTCTAGCGTTAAAATCATGAAGAGTCCGCTCGTATCCTGTGCACCCTGCAACCCACATGACTTCCACAATGTGCGAAGTTGCATACCAGTGTGCAGTAGTCAATTCACATATCATGTATCCAATGAAGTACTGTCTTACTGTGTTAGTGTTTAGTGTTTCTTTTTCCCAGCAAATTATACGAAATTCGGACGTATAGTTTTAGGTGAAATCGAACCTCATGTGCTACCATCACGAATATAATATTTGGTAGAAACAGCATCTATTACTCTTTTCTCACTCCACTTTGTTTCTTGTAATTTCTCTCTGTAGTTATTCGAGCTTCTTCGTGGCCAAGCGGTTAGTGTACATGCCTTTGGCGTGGGAGACCTGGGTTCGATTCCCGGCGGGAGTTCACATGGTTCGGATTCCGCGTTAATCAGTAGGTCCACGTCTCATATAGCCTCGCTGCTGAGCGAGACGTAAACTCAACTCAACTCTCTAGTTATTGAGCTGATTTTAAAGTGTACTAGTTTGAGGGTTGATGCCGTGAGATGAGACTACGGACCTATACGGATAGTTTTCACGAAAATTATATATTTGGTTGTTGAAAAATGATCCGGAATGAAATATTTCAGTTTAACGTCCAACCATTTCCTGTTTTAATGTTGATTGCCTTAGATCAAAAACGATAATAGATTGAGAGACGCCGTTTTCTGTAATCGATTCAGCGTCCAAAGTATACCTTAAAAATGCATCCTTAATTCTCTCTAAAACTTAAAGTAGCAATAATCCGTTACAAGTTCCGGTTTTAATATTGATCTATATATAATAAGAACAATAACAGATAGGGAGAAACAGCTTTTGGGAATTGATTTACCGTTGTAAGAATAGATATTGTCTGCGTTAACCCTGTATTTAAACCAGGGGGTAAAAGTAGATCTGAAAAGGAAGGGGGACGTCAGGTGGCGGCATGACGTAACACCGTCCTCCTGCCTATCTCTGCCCATTGTAATTTTTTTTAGGAACTGGGGTGATGCCGTACATATTTTTTGGAAGTGGGGGGACGGCGTTCCCCCGCACTTTTAGTCCTGATTCAAACCGGAACCATTTCCGTTCCTAATGTTGATCACTATAGAATAAAAACCGTAGTAGATAACAAGACTCTGCAATTAATTAAGCGTTTCGAAAATGTATTCGTCTCCACTCTAATCTCTGTACAGGAGGCCGCGGTGGCTCTGTAGTATGGTGTTCACCTCTCATGTGTGGGGTCTCTGGATCGATCCCAGCTCACGCCAAGGGAACTTTGTGGTGGACAAACATCGTGTGCGTGGATTTCCTCGGGATTCTCCCGTTTTCTCTTACTTTTTCATTCCATCATTTCATTTATTTCTCATAATCATCGTCTCCTTTAGCCTAGCCGGCAAAATTGTGGGACGTAAAACTGAAAAATTTAATTTCATTCTCTAATCTCTGTACTAAGACCGGAAGTTGTAGGTATCTTCCGGTATCAGTATTAATTTGAGAAAATTGCACACCACGCAACTCAAGCGGTGTTTACGTAACACTGTTACTTGTTTTCAGACTCGTACTCTCGTACATGTTGAGATAAAGTGAGAGAGCATCTTCTTCTTCTTCTTCCTGCTTTTGAGATTGTTGATTGTTATTAGTAGTACAAAGAAGTTTGACGATGAGCGTGTTAGGCGCACGTAATGCCTAAAAGACAAGACATATTTTCCTGACACAGCTAAGTCGGTAAAGTAGTGAAGAGCGATGGAAGATGGAGCTAAGAGAAACGATTTTTTTGTCTTTGGAGACCGCTCGTTTCTTCGTGTCGCGTTTCATTTGTCGTTGCGAGATGCTAAGATCAAAGCAGACGCGTTATTTGACAAAGTGCTGCGTTCTCTTTATCCCTATTGGCTGGTAAAATGCACTAGCTTCATGCTGATATACATAACGACACAGATGTCCCACAGAATTACTGACTTCGAACTTTGCGAGAAAATTATTTCAGTCAGAACTGGAGTATATACACGATCGATCTTAAAAAGTATCTTATTATAGGGTGCTAACAATGTCATATACCTGATGTGGTTTTAATTCGTAATTACGTAACGTAGGGCGTCGAAGAATGAATCACATATCTCTTATTATCATATTGCTATCTTGATGAACAACTTGTATTCCTGTACAATATTCGGTAACAAGACACATAAGTATAGGGTTGTAGCCTACGTAATATACGCGCGAATATAGGATTCGACCAAAAGAGGTATAGTCTACGTCACCCGAATTGGCGTGTGGCATCAGCCAATAAGCTCGCAGTGCGCTGTTACTAAACCTTCAGGGAGGAATCTGATCATTCAAAATTGTCCACAAATACTAACAGAATCAATTATTAATGATCACATTTCCACCCTGAAGGTTTAGTAACAGCGCACTGCGAGCTTATTGGTTGATACCACACGCCTTTTCGGGTGACGCGGACTATAGTACTATATCACTGATTGGCCCCAAAACAGGTTTTTTTGTTTGTCTTTTCTTTTTAAAGAAATTAAATCGGTTAAAATGGAACCGGTTGACATGAAACATGTTTTTTCTAAGCTCAAATACCAGATTTTTCAAAACAAGTATATAACAAAAACCAGTTTGGGTTTTAAATCCGGTTGGGTCGGTTTCCTATTAATGCGTTTGGTTTTCTATCAAAACTTTTTTTTGCCTGTTTGTTAGGTTATTTGGAAATCAGTACAACGAGAAAAGGTTTCTCTGTAATAATGTCAGGGGATAACGCAGGGAAGGTGCTCTGAGTTTTGGCATCTCCTTAATTATACAAATGAATAATTTGGTTAATGTAGGGGACTTTATAGGCCATGGAAGATGCTGAAAGTCCGCACTGTTTCTCGAATCATGTATACCGTACACAGAACATACCAAATAGGTAAATGTGTTATCTTGTTGGAAGGTACCATCGTCATAACAGAAAAAAAGTACAACATGGTTAAATGTACCTAATCTGTAAGGAGAACCCGGCACCAAACACCAGTCGTTCATTGGCCCACAGCCTCCAAAGAGTTGCAGTTATGCCGTGTAAGCGTGTCCCACACCAGATACCAGTTGTTAGCAGCCTACAGCGTTGACATTATACACGAGAAATCTATTGCCTCGTTTTGGTTTCTGGTAAACTTGCGTTTTAGTATTAGATGCTCATAGAATTAAAACAGTGAGACTGAGAATGTTTTTAAAGTATGGATTCGGGTTTCCAATAATAGGTTCTGTGTTTATTTTTACAATTTCATTGAAACCAGAAGTGCTAGATTAGCCACTTCCGGTGTTATTATTTAATCCACACAGAGCCAAAACTGTAAACAGTAAGAAATGGAATTTTGAAATGGATTTATCGTTCCAAAAATAAGTCCTACCTTCGTTATCAGCTTCCACTGAAACCGGAAGTCTTAGATTTAACCACTTCCGGTTTTAATATTTAATCCACACAGAGCCAAACCGGTAAGCATCAAGAAATGAATTTATTTTTCCAAGAATAGGTTCTACCGGTATTATTATCATTCTACTGAAACCGGAAGAGCTAGATATAACCGCTTCCGGTTTTAATATTTAATCCACACAGAGCCAAACCGGTAAACATCAAGAAATGAATGTATTGTTGCAAGAATATGTTCTACCTCCATTATTATATTTCCACTGAAACCGAAAGTGCTAGATTTAACCACTTCCGGTTTTCATATTTAATCCACAGAGCCAAAACGGTACACAGGAAGAAATGGATTTTCGAAATGGATTTAACGTTCCAAGAATTGGTTTTATCTATGCTCTGATGTTTCACTTGAAACCAGAAGTGGTAGATCTAACCACTTCCGGTTTAAATAGTTAACCCACATAGAGCCAAGACGGTAAATTGTGAGAAATGGGCTTTTAGTATGGATTCCACGTTCCAGCATTATTATAGAAATTATCTTTCCATTATTCCTCTGTTAAAATCTTTCATTTCTGATTTTAGCATTGAAGTTTACCATAGTTCCAGAATGTTAAAGGAAATGCAGAAAATGAAAAAAGCAATTTAACTGCTTCGAGTTGTTAGAATATAGGTCTATATGTTTATCATTGTTTCTGTGTTATGTTTAAGGGAAAGCAAAACAAGAACATGAGAAATAGGGGAAGCGAGTTTTTTTTTTCGGGTGCATATATAGGTTTTCTCCTAATATTACAATTGTATCAGTTGCAATGCGGTTAACCACGAAATCTGCTGGCTCTCATATAGTTTCTGGCAATTGCTTACCCACAATTCCCGCAAATGGAAACCAGAAATGTGAAACTTTGAATTAATTCATCATTCGTGTTAGTTTACAAAATGTTTTGTAGTAATAATGATTAAATAAAGAATATAATCATCCACTGTGTTACATATCATGTTTCTTTTTTTTTTTAGTTGTTCCAGAAGAGTAATAAACAACGTGAATAATGCAATAAACACGTATTGATTCCAAATAAAACCGCATAATTTTTAGTTGTTGTGGTGATGTTGTGTTTTGGTTGGTTTCGTGTTGTGTGTTTGTAGTTTGCATTACAAAACCCAGATATCGTGGAAAAATACGTACCACTAACTGTAATCACCAACAGGTGGTGTGACTACCCAGACGAACTTTGTGTTTCGCTTTCAGAGGCCTAATCATTGCGAAATTAAAATACAGCTAACTTTACAGTAAGTATGTGATATCTTCAAATAGATAAAAGATTGAAATGTGGAACAAAAGCGCCCTAGACAATATTATTTTGCATGAGGTACCATTATCACGAGTCACCTATTAGCTTTCCGTTTGCAGCCATTTATAAACGCGAAAATAAATGCCGATTTTCTCAATGGCTGGAAATCGAAAGCAGGTAACTGAGTCGTGTCGTGATAATGGTATTTCATGTAAAATAATATTGTCTAGGGAGCTCTTGTTCCAGTTTTCGATTATCTCTTATCTGTTTGAAGATATCACATAATTCCTGTAAAATTAGCGGTATTTTTATTTCACCTTGATAGAGCCTCTTAAAGCAAGGGGTCTCCAAATTACGGCTTGCAAGCAACATCGGCCCACTAGCACATCAACCTGGCCCGCCATAATTTATTTTGATTAAATTGTAGAGAACAATATTTAGTATCTGCGATGATTGAATATTGTTCTCCTGTATGGAACATGGCAATACCTACTAATCTATCTCGCATTGACTCTAAAGATTTTTCTTGCAATAGTTATATTTAGAAATGAAATCTTTTCTCTTTACGTCACACGTTATGCCGACTAGGTTAAAGGAGACGGTAATCATAAGAAATGAATGAAATGAAGAAAGTGGGAGGAAATGAGAGAACCGCGAGAAAACCCGCGCACGTGGTATTTATCCATCACAAAGTTCATTTGGCGCGAGCTACATCGAACCAGGGACCCCATGCACCAGAGTTGAACGCTCTACTACTGAGTCACAGCGGCCCCATAGTTAAATTAAGAATTCCTGAGTTCCGTAATTACTCAAAACAAGAATTGAGTTGATTTTAGTGTCCCTTTCAGCAGCGAGGCTATATGAGACGTGGATCTACTGATTAACGTGGAATCCGGACCACTGATTAACGTGGACCCGGGAATCGAACCCGGCTCTTCCACACCAAAGTTAAGTACGCTAACCGCTTAGCCACGAAGGAGCTCTATCTACTCGAAACAAGAACAATATCTTTAATGAACTTATGTTCCCCGGCAAACGACGCTCCGGAGCTAATTTACTTTACTTATATAAGATCATCAATGACAAAATTGATTCTGAATTTTAACTATCGCAGATTAACTTTCGTGTTCCGCGGAGGCGAACTCGCTCTTTAATTTGCTAACTTGTAAGACACGTAGTTACCAATTGTAAAGCGCTCCTTATTCTACAGACTAACGTATAATTAAAATACATTGTCAACGAGATGTAACATTTTTACCTTCGAGATAAACTTTAGAACCCAGTTGATGAGAATTCTTGTATATTGAGAGTTGAACCTTTTTTTCTGTATTTTTTTGTGCCTTTATGTTGTACAGATTCAGATAATCGGCCTAGTGCTGTGTAAAACTTTGTGAATAAATAAATAAATAAATAAATAAATTTACTACGTAAATCATACAAAATAATAAAAAAACGTTTTATACGATGAATTAAGAAACATAATAACTATCATACATAATGAAAAAAATAACTGTAATTAAAGATAATCAATTAAACGTCTCAAAAAATATATATTCTATCTCCATGTTTCTATATGAAAACCAAGAGTGATAGAAATTGTTACCACTTCCGGTTTCAATATTAACCCGGAAGCACTGGCGCCTGTTAATGTGGAGATGTGGATGTTTTACCTAATAATCTTCGTTTAAAATTTTTGTTTATAATTTTCTTCTGTATTACGCATATTAAACAGGTATATTGCGAATTTCAATACAAATATTACATTTAAACAGGTATATTGCGAATTTCAATACAAATATTACATTTAAACAGGTATATTGCGAATTTCAATACAAATATTACATTTAAACAGGTATATTGCGAATTTCAATACAAATATTACATTTCAATACAAATATTACATATTAAACAGGTATATTGCGAATTTCAATACAAATATTACATTTTAGTGTGTCTTTACGGCCAGCTACTAGTAACAGGCTACAAAAAAAAAAAAAAAAAAAAACTGCGACACGGGTCTGTGAGACTTGGCGCCAGTGCCGCCGGGTTAATTAAGAAAATATCATGCCATACATACCAAACTCCTTTACGTGGTATACACGTGAACTACTACTTGTTTATGCCTCCCTTTGAATTTTTAGTTTCCAGCTAAGGCTTGTGATATGTCATTCATAACCTGTACGTACACATTTATTAATCTATATTTCCCCTGTCATAAAGTGTCATTTCAAAAATTAAATATAATCAAAGGTAAACAGTGTTTCATATACAGGCAATATTCTCTTTTAAAGTAAAAAGATCGTTTGGCATTTATTTTTTTAAAATAAAGCGCTTTTCCCATCCCCTGAGACTCTGCTGTCAACGAGAAATATTCGTGGGCGCGCAAAGTTCAAAAAGAGATGTATTGTTCTCAATTAACTTTTATACTTCTTTCTTTGTACCCACCCTCCCACGCCTGCCAGCGTCAACGTGTCACTCATCATTTTGCTATCATTTTCGACTTGCAGTAGACATGCTTCTGACAAAGCCTCCACCTTTTTATGCTAATGAATCTCTTTCTTCTTGAGTAGCGTTTTTTTTTTTTTTTTTTTGTTTTCGTCCACAAATTTTTTCACTGATCATCTTCCTATTTTAACAGTGATAGACAATGAGAAGACAAGTCCCGTAATCAATGCGTATTTTTTTTTTGTTTCTCTTTTAAAATCAAATCTCTGACAGCGAAAAAAATGGGGTTACTTTATTTTTCTCTTTGTTTCTTTTTTTCTGAAACCTCCGTCTGTGTCACTTTGCTTGTACTTTGTTGGAAATTAGGAAATGCATCTTCTTAACTATCGGATCTCGTTAGAATGCGCAAAGGGGGTAACTTCCCTGATTGATGCTAGACCATGTTCTCAAAAACCATTATTTTAACTTGGTTTTCTCTGGTTTCGTCGGGAGGGAAAGAAGAGGAGTTTACCGGAAATGAATTCTAAAGGAGAGAAGAAATGGGGTTTGAGTTCACACGCGCGTGCGCGCACTGATGTATGGTTCTACCACTACCACCTTTTTTTTCTTTCTTTCGTTCGTTTTTTTTTTCGGTAATTTAATGGCCGTGTGGAAATGGATGGAGATCTTTTGGCGGTCGTAAACGTTCCGCCATTACACCCCAGAAGGCAATTTCGAAATGAATTCGACCCATATTCTCTGGTTTTTCGTTACCAAGAGTGAGACGGTGTAAGAGGGGGAAGCGGAGACCCCTAGTGGGTTATATGTAAAGTGTTGAAGAAGCCCTCATATTAAAATAATAATAAAAACTTCTTACATCCCCCTCCTTTACGTAGTAGTTTCCTCTCGAACAAAATGGAATTTTAGGGAAAACATCAAGAAGAAGTTTCCTGTTCTCGTGGTCGAAATATTCTATCTAAATAGTCCCATTCTATGTATTAAAGTGGGAGGGGGAGATATCCTCGTAAATTAAAAACTTTCATCACTTTCTCTTCCTTTCTCTTAAAATCTTTTTTTTTTTTTTTTTTTTTAATGAAAGAGTGAACGGTCGTTGAATGAAAATTTGCAGCTTACATATACTAGGTAAGTTGTTCCACCATATTTTTAAAAAAAAAATAGAATTAATTT
The DNA here is from genome assembly GCF_964235325.1 of Thermobia domestica. Lineage (NCBI taxonomy): Eukaryota > Metazoa > Arthropoda > Insecta > Zygentoma > Lepismatidae > Thermobia > Thermobia domestica. The sequence goes on from NW_027656655.1 coordinate 22,640, forward strand.
CACGTCGAAAATTAAGTTTTAATTTATTAAATAAAAGCGAATATAAAGTTTTGAAAGTTGGGCTCTTCTGATAGGATGATCGTATCTGAGGAACATTAAAAGTACGTTTCTGATAGGTTGCTATACAACCAATAAATCCGAAATGGAATGTGTGATTTTTGGTTTACGTCCTTATGCAACATTATTTTGATAACGATGCCAGTAAACTGTTATATTTTTCTAATAATTATTCTAATATGTTTGTCTAATACGTAGTTATTCGAATAAAATGAATTCCTTTAATAATAATTTGTATGAACTATTATTCTTCTAATATATATATATTTAGTAAACTATTGAGAAGCGCGATGGCTTCCAATGATAGAATGCTTATCACCAGTCCGTGGGTCTCTGGTTAGATCCCCGGTGAAGTATGTTTGTGGTGTGCAACATTGTGCCCGTGCGTTTTCTCGGGGTACTCTCGTTTCCTTACACAGCCGCACAAAAATAAATAAATAAATAAATAAAAGTTCTGTGCACCGGATCCCAGGGAATAAATTCAATGTATTTTGTTATACAAAATGCAAATTTCGAAACCGTAGGACGAGTAACTGTGTACATTTTGTTGTATTGGCCAAAAATTTGGGTTCTTCCTATCCAAAATCGCTCAAATTTTTCGCCCATAACAAGAAATTGATTCGAATCATCCTGAGATTTCGAAATGTGGATTCTGTGCATCAAATGCATAGAATCCATACCCTGGGTCCGGTACAAAGAACTTTTTATTTTTAATTTTTTATTTATTTATTTATCTTTTTTGTGTGAGTGTGTGTGTGGCTGTTATTATTCACTTTTCTTTATTGTTGAAACAGTTATATTGTTAAAGGTTTGAATATTCATTTCAACAATCAAGCCATTTCAACAATGAAGAAAATTATAAATAAAAAAATCGACATGGATGGTTGCCTTCGATAGGTTATGAAGTTCCTTCTCTAAAAATTTGAAGTCTCTAGGTTGAAATTTGTAAGAGAAATCGTGAATTTTCGTGAAAGGTAAAAAATACATGAGAGAGATTTGTTTTCGTACTGAGCTCAGGTGAGTGTCATTGTCAAGGAGAAGAGACCACATCGCTTATGTCGATTTGTATTTCCCTGAAGAAAAGTTCAGGTTCGACATAAGCTACCTGGTTTCTTGTCAACTGGTGATGAAGAAGTGCACGAAATGTGAGGAGAGTAGTCCGGATTTTTTTTTCAAAGGGTTTGGACAAATTGGTGCAACGGTGAGACAAATGCTTGAATCTCAAGAAGGATTATGTGGAGAGGTGAAGAAGGATCCACCTACACATGTGTGTATGCTGTAGTTTACAAATGTATTTAAAAAAATATATTTTTTACAGCTTAGGGGAACTTATATATTGAACGACCCACGTATATAATTTCTTTTATCAGTACTGGGGAAGCGTCACTACTTAATATCGAGGTCGTAGTGAATCTGTAGTCTAAAATTGCGCTGTGCGTGAAAGGTATTTTTGAAAAAAAAAGGAAAGAAAGCCAGAAAAGCACAATCCATGTCTCACGGTACTACAAATTTATACTGTGTTCCGTCGAGCCCTGAGATAACTCTTAAAAAGTACGTTTTATCCATTATCTAAGTGTCACGCACTATTATACTTTTTTCCTTTCTCCTTTTATGGAAAGAAGAAAGGAGTGGTGGATATCCAGGCTTTTTCGTTGTGGTCTTGCGGGGGGGGGGGGCGGAAGGGGGTTATGGGAGAGCTTTTGGAAAGTAAGATTTTTCGTGTGATCGAGCTAGTGAGCAGACGGACAGACTGCCAGTGGGCAAAGCTAGTCAATTGCTCTTCATCAGTGTCAAAGTATTCGAGGCGACCTTTCTTTGGCTTTATCTTCAAAGGAAGAGATTGAAGGCGGGGAGGGGTGGGAAGGTGGTTAGAGAAAATTGACTGTCGGCTTTTGTCCAATAGAAAGAGGGAATACCAATAGAATGATCTCAGTAGATAAAAAAAGAATAAGTTTTTTCTAAGTTTTTTCCCCTTCTCTTTCCATTCACTGAATTTTCACGGGATCTTTGTGATCGAATCGCCAACCACTTGAAAATTTTTCTCTTGAATTCTCACTAAGATATTACAATTAAGTTATACTGCATTGATTTGTAAAAATCTGATTTTCCCCTTCTTTTCTAGTCACACTGATGATTCCATATAGTGAGAACAGAATCCCTTCCCCATAGCGTAGTAAAAATTAGTAATGTGTCTCCCCACTGCAGAAAAAAGGCTCTTTATTGATTTAAGAACATTTTTATTATAAGTATTCGCTGCATTTACTTAACGTTTAACAGATTAATATTCAAACTTTAACGTTTAACAGGTTAACGTTAAACTCCGGCTCAACGTTTAACATATTAACGTTCAAACTTAAATTAACGTTCAACAAGCCAAGGTTCAACTTCAAATTTACATTTAACAGGTTAACGTTCAAACTCAAATCAATATCTAACCTCAAATTTTAACATCTTATCGTTCAACTTCAAATTAACGTTTAACAATTGACACTCAGCTTCAAATTAACGTTAAATAGGTTAATGTTAACTTTAAATTAACGTTTAGCAAGTTAATGTGTAGCCTCAAATTAACATTTAAATGGTTAATATTAACCTCAAATTAAAGTTTACTAAGTTATTAACAGTTAACTTCAAAATAACTTTTAATAAGTTAACACTTATCCTGAAATTAACATTAAACAGGTTAACATTTGGCTTTAAATTGAAGTTTAACATTTGGCTTTAAATTGAAGTTTAACATTTAACTTCAAATTAACGTTTAACTGTTTAACATTTGAGAAGTTAACATTTAACTTCAGATTAACATTTAACAATTTAACATTCAACCTTAAATGAACGTTTAGCGGGTTAACGTGTAACTTCAAATTAACATTTAACAATGTTCAAACTCAAATAAATGTTCAATACTTTAAGAATTAACCTACGTTGAACAAGATAACACTTTACTTCAAATTAGTGTTTAACAAGTTACCATTTAACCAGAAATTAACGTTAAACAGATGAACATTTAACCTCCAATTGTTTAACAAGTTAACACTCAAACTCAAACTAGTGTTTAACAGGTTAACATTTAATCTCAAATGAACGTTTAACAGTTAACATTCAACGTCAACTTAACGTCTAACGGTTAACGTTTAATGTCAAATTAACATTTATCAAGTTAACATTCAACCTCAAATAATCATTTTACGATGTAATGTTTAACCTCAAATTAACTTTTAACAGATTACCATTGAAACTCAAATAATTAATGTTTAACAAATTAAACATATAACTTCACGTTAACGTTAGCAGGTTAACGTTTGACATCAAGTTAACGTTCGGCAGGTTAATATTTAAGCTCAAATTAACGTTTAACGAGTTAGTATTTAACCTAAATTTAACGTTTTACAAGTTAACATTCAAGCTCAAACGTTTAACGGGTTATCGTTGAATCTTAAATAAATGTTTAACCTCGAAGAAAAACTTGACAGGGTACCATTGAAACACAAGTAATCAATGTTTTACAAGCTAATATTTAAATTTAAATTAAGGTTCACATGTTAAGTTTAACCTTAAATTAACGTTCTCAAGTTAACCTGTTAAACATTAAATTGAGGTTACATGTTAACATACGTTTAACAAGTTACTATTGAAACTCAAATATAACAGTGGCCAAGGAAACAATGAGTGTTTCTGATTTACTTTTTTGTGCTGATTTTAAAATTTTTTACAAAACTTTCCCACCACCCAGGGATTTCGAGTAATCACATGAAAAAAAGTTTTGTGTCTGTACACTGTAGTGTCAAGATATCTTAGCTGAAATTAAATTTACTCGCAGAGAAAAATCAATAAAATGTTTAAAAAACATGAGGAAGGGTTATGAAGAATGTGGGATAAAAATAAATGTGAGAAAGACAAAAGCCATGGTGATTGGAACGAAGTGGTTCGGTGTCAAATACAGAAGTTGGATTGGAGAAAATAGAACAGGTGACTATTTTCGATACTTGGGTAGTATTATTAGTGATGATATGAAGTGTGAAAGTGAAATCAAAGCAAGGATATGAATGGGGAAAGAATCCTTTAGAAGGAAGAAAATACTATTATGTAGGACCTTAAATAAAGAGTTGAGAAAAATTCATAAAATACCTTGTGTGGAGTAGCGTACTATATGGGTCATAAACATGGACATTACGCAAAAATGATGGAAAACGACTGGAAGCTTTTGAAATGTGGGTATGGAGAAGAAAGGAGAGAATTAGCTGGGTCGAGCGGAAAACGAATGAGAGGATGTTAGAAATGGTGGGGAAGAAAATAACAATTTTAGATATTTATTAAGAAAAAGAGAAACTGGTTGGAAAATTGGCTAAGGAGGAACTGTATCACGAGGGACGTGCTAGAGGGTATGGTAGCAGAGAGGGAGGGACAAAGGAAACTACAATTAATGGATGATATCAAAACAGAAAAATTGACATGAAGACGAAGAGGTCAGCGGAAGACCGTGGAGCATGGAAGCTTCTCAGTTGCGGCAAGTGACCTGCCAAGAATACCTACGGTGATGATGATTGTGATTTTTGATAACGGAAAATCAATAGTGGAAGCACACAGTTGTGTCGCAGCAAATAGAAGATTTTTTTTTGGATTTATTTTGTTTTGTTTAGCTACATACACTTCTTTACTATTTTTTGTACTAAGCTGTAACAGGAAAAAGTTCCTTTTTTCATTTCTCCTTGTTTTCCGTTTCAGATTTCTTATGTTCGTTCATCTCTTTCTTTGTTCTATTTAGTATTTGTTACTCAGTAGAGCCCTCTGTTGGTTCAAAATCCGTCAGCAGTTTCTGACTTGGGAGAGGAATGTACTACGTCGATGCGAAAGGATTCCCAATTAGTAACGGATTTTGTCCCTTTCTCCCTTTTCTATTCTGCTGTGTCAAAATGGTTGAATGGAAGTTCTAAACAGAGGAGGGATTTTCGGAAGTGAAAGGGGGTAAGACAGAAAGACAAGAGAAGAAATTGTTGTACCGTAGTTTCAACAAATCCATTAAACTTTGCACATAAAAGCGGACCTATTGTCAGTGGATGCTGTACTCGAAAATGAACGCTGTTAAAAGGGGGTGTAATTTCGGATTGTAAAACGTCCGATTGTTCCTTGGGTTATTGTAGAAGTTTTCTGTTGTATCGAACACTGTAATGGACTGTATTGTTTCCTTTCCTTCCATTATATATATATATATATATATATATATATATATATATATATATATATATATATATATATATATATATATATATATATATAATACAGACACAGATTGGTAAACCAAATTGTTAAAAGTGAATGTTTTTTCATGTTCCTATTATTTGGGTTTTTATTGCTTGTGCTTATTGGCAATGAAGGCTCACTTTGAGGGCGGTAGGTTACAACACAAATAAACTAGTTTATTCATAAAAAAATAATGGTGAATTAGAATAACATTTTTGTTCATAGAAATGTAAATAAGAGGTTTTATCCTTGTGTCCAAATAGTCAACTTTCGCTCAAAGTTTTCATTTTAAAAGTTAACTTAAGAAAAACTTACACACACACACATGGAATATCGGAAAGTAATGGAACTTATTTCACAAAATTCGTTTATTTGAAGATACACGTACACGCACTTAAAATTCCTCGAAATAACGTCATTGAAAATCAGTACACCGTTACTAGCGATTATGACACGCGCTGTAGCTTACTTGGAAGTCTTGAACAGTGTCTGAAAGTTTGTAAATCCCGAAAAGCGACGGATCTTGGGAAGTATCGAGAGTTAGCCCAGAGTCGAAATTGTGAAGGAAAAGTTTGGAGTTGGTTCAATTAGAGATTTACAAACATTCACCGCAACAAATACTACTGCTAGGTACCTTTCATTCATTACATTCAGAATGTTTTGATTGCTATATTTGTTAATACCTTGTGCAATTACTATCTAGTAATCACAGAACACTAAACGAGAAAGAAACTTCTTATCGTCCATCTTCGTGTGCAGAATGAAAGTATAAAAAAGTCCTTGTACAGATTTTTTTTATTACCTTCATTTGGATTACGCTATAGACGTCGGCACAAAATAACGACAGACAGTCATTCAGGGAATGATTAGCTCTCGACTGACTCGACGATAAGTCTGACTCTTTTGGTCACGTCCAAAACTCTGCCTCATCTCTTTAAACAAACGTCTGTAAACTGCGTGTGCCATAACCGAATGCTCTGAGCAATAGAAAGAACATACAATGTATTGACGATGAAAATCACGCTGCATAGTTGTGAAGGAATTACACTTGTTTTAGTGGAGAACTCAGCATGTTTCTGTTGCTGAATCTCCTAATACCAATATACATGTTTTTAAAATAGTACTAACTAAATGGCTCAGTGGTAGAGCGTTCACCTCCGGTGCTTGGGGTCCCTGGTTCGATCCCAGCTCTCGCCGTGTGGACTTTGTGGTGGACATACACCGTGTGTGGGGGTTTTCTCGGGGTTCTCCCGTTTCCTCCCACTTTCTTCCACCATTTCATTCATTTCTCATCATCACCGTCTCCTTTAGCCTAACCGGCATAACCGTGGGACGTGAAACTAAAGATTTCATTTCATTTTAAAATAGTACTAACTAAACTTATACTTATTTTATATTTGTGTTAATAGAATAAACTACGCGTTACTTTATTTTTTAATAATTGAAGGCTGTGAAGACTATTTTATACAAATTCATCTACATAAACTATTAGAATTCATTTAATGTATCGTATTAAATTACACAATCTATTATTTGTACAATATTGTAATATCTCATACATGGCTCTGTATACTATTAACGAACACATGATCATTTTTATAAACATGAACCGTGTGCATTGTACTAAAAATTACTACAGTAGCAGACGACAGTGACGCAAGCAAACTACTGGTCATGTGACAGCGAAGGAACACCAGCGCACCGCCACATTGAAGTAGATATAAAACCAGGCGGACCACAGCAACTACTATTAACCTTTGGATGGTCATCTCCACTACTTTAGCTTGCTTGGAGCTGTAGGGGATACTTAACCCGAAACTTTTAGCTTGTTCGGATACAACAGTATGTTGTATATTTTACTTGTAACAATCGTAATTTACTTGTAATTTTGGGTCATAATGTATTTTAAAATATATACTAGGCAGATTCTGCTAATAGAAGAAAAGAAAGACCAAGAAATAATATAGTTATAATGTTAATATATAAAAAAATATTCAAATGTTTTTATGTAATCTAATCTTGATGTCGTCATCATGACAACAAAAATTAAATAGAATTATTCAGTTAGTTAAGCAGACATCTTAGAAATTTGTGTAGAAAGTAAACTGTACGCTTCTCATTTATAATTATTAAACAAAGTGTACAAAATAGTAATTTTGTGTGTTTAATGACTCAATATTAATGTTTAAGAACCAGACATATCGTTACACGGAGCTCTAGACCTCCTTTTCTACCCAGTTAGTTGGCTTGGAACTCTGTGAAACTCCTAACATCAGCCATCAAGCCTGCTTAGGGCTTTGTAGCTTTTACCCCCCCCCCCCTCCGTTCCTGCTGCTTATGTAGAGCATTGAGGATCCTAAGTCCACTCCACCTAACTTGCTCAGGACTCTAAGGAGATCCTTCCTCAGGCTACTCGGGCCTTGAATATTTATAATAAAAATTATAGTAAAATTCAGTAATAAAAAACCTCACATGTATAATTTAGCTCTGCCTATACCTGCTAAAGCAAAACTTTACAATACATAACTGTTTAAGATTCTCAACTAGTGTGTGTCTGATATACACTTCACTCTAATTTTATTTTCTCTGTCTTTCTTGAACTAACGTTCAATCTAGGAGGAAAACTTGTAGTCCGCGGACCGTAGATTGAAAATCGCTACATTACGGGAAAAAAGTTTAAAAGATATCGAATGAACTTAATTTATATGCTCCGAATCAACATTCATTCCGCGAAATAGTGAGAAAACCCTGGGAAAAACACTAGATACATTTCTCGGGTAGCATTCCTCGAATATTATTGACATGTTGTGCTAGACATTGAAATAATTTTTAAATTTACATACCTGTCAGTGCTAAGAATGAACTTTATAAGCTATAGTTTGAGCATATGAATGGAGTGTGAAAAGGTAAATTAAATTGACTTGAAACGTGGTAAATTAGGATTTGACACTTACGTATAGAACAAAATTTGTTGCAATATTGTCACTCCCGCTTTGAGTATACTTGCAACTGACAAGGGGCGGCTATCCAAATTTTGGTCTCTTCAGCGAATGATTTTAGAAGAGGTCTACGAATGAGCACAAAAAATGAGATTAAAGAATAACTTGATACCATTAGGTGAACCACTGTTTGTATGTAGTCTTACAGCTTACCCATTATTAGTGGGTCACCCAGACGAACATAGCATCTGCACGTACACCATTTTTAATAATAGCTTGCTGGTCTCTTTAAAAATAAAAATTCCTGTTTCTTTACACTGTTTTTGTTTTGAATTTAAAAATATATATACGAGGGCGGGAGGTAAATAAGTTTCTGGTTTCCGAGTGAAAACGTGTCGCCAGGTACACAGTGATAGGATTTTATTTAGCGTAATAGCCTTGTAGGTTGACATACTTAATACAACGATCCTACAGCAATTCTATCCCATGATAATAAAACATTTTGTCTTGTGCTGCAAACCATGCCTCTGCAGCTGCTTTAACGTCCTTAGTATCTCTAAATTCAGTTTCTTTCAGGTGCATCTTAAGTTTTGGGAAAAGATAATAGTCTGAAAGGGCCAGATCTGGAGAATAGGGGGATGGTCAATGATATCGACCTTCAGTTCACACAGTTTGTAAATTGCGATGGCTGCTTTGTGGCAAGGAGCATTATTTTGCAAGATGATGATGCGTTTGGACAGTTTTCCGCGTCACTTTTCCTTCAATGCGGTATTCAAATTTTCTTCGCCTCTTTTCCTTCAATGCGGTATTCAAATTTTCCTCGCCTCTTTTCCTTCAATGCGGTATGCAAATTTTCCACGCCTCTTTTCCTTCAATGCGGTGTGCAAATTTTCCATGCCTCTTTTCCTTCAATGCGGTATGCAAATTTTCCTCACCTCTTTTCCTTCAATGCGGTATGCAAATTTTCCTCGCCTCTTTTCCTTCAATGCGGTATGCACATTTTCTAGCAGTTTCACATATCTTTCAGCATTCAATGTAGTTCCTTTTTTTTTTTTTTCAGATATTCGCTTGATATTACCTTCTCACCATCTTAAAAATTGACATCCTTCACTTTCCCAGCAGATTTTTCTCTGCGTCATTGTTTCGGTCTTGGTGATCAACTGTGGCACCATTGCATTGCATTGAGCTTTAATCTCGGGATTGTGCACATATAATAGCTTTTCATTAACAGTAACAGTTTGTTTAATAAAGTTGGAAGCACTCACTGAAAAGCGACGCAACATACACTGTCCAGTTCCGTCTTGTCCGTTTCTGATCAGCTGTGAGGAGTTTGGGCGCCCACTTTGACGACAATTTTTTTCATACGAAATTCTTCATACATGATGTAATGCACACGCTCCAAACTGATCCCTAGGGTCTCTGCAATACGTGACAAATCAGGTCGCCTGTCTGCAAGGATCATGTCGTGCACACGATCCACAGTTTTGGGTCTTCCACACCTCTCTTCATCTTCGGTGCTTCTCCTGCCCCTTCTGAACTCTGCTACCCACTATTTCACTGTGCTATATGAAGGACAATCATTGGCCATTGTCTGTGCCAATTCATGAAAAATTTCCTTCGCTCCCATATTCTTTGAGAAGAAGTATTTGATGACTCTTCTCACATTTTGTAGAAGTCACAATGTGCTCCGCCATGGTCACTTCAAACCTGAAAAAAAAAGTGAAGTACATTTACGATTTTTTTTTTATTTTGCAAAACATCCTCTACAATATAGTTGCATAACATACTATAAGTATTGAAATATGAGTTTATTTACTGTGTTAGACTGGAAACTTATCTAACATCCCTCGTATAAGTGAAAATTGCCTTTGCAGGCTTATTATTTAAATTTAATTTTTATAGTTAATGTAAGTTTACAGTACTTGCTCGGTATTTTCCCCCCTAATCATTCTCAGTCTCAAATAAATGACTCCGGCTCTGTTTTTCCCCAGAATGACAAGATAAACTCATCACCAATTGCGATATTTCACTAAATTAATAATTACTTTATGTGTTTAATATTTCTGTATATTGTCTTTGTAAGCCATTCATTCTTCTTCTTCATTAGCATATATAAGGTTGTAATCTGGGATGTTAAGAATGCGACAGAACATCTCCCTTTTATTCAGGCGTCCACAATAGGACGGCTGCAAGCACTTTTTTTTTTAAGACGAAAAGATTAAAAGTAGACAAGAAAAGTGCTGGCGTCACACAGCTTAAAGCTTTCATATTCTTCTCTTACTTAAATCCCCCCCGGTCCCCCTCCCCGTGAAAGAAAAAGAGAAGATTCTGTTTCTCCTAAGGGCAATAATATCAAGTCTTTACCTCCGTCCTTCATCTTGCACGCCTTATCCTGCGAGCTATAGCTTCAATTGGCCCAGAGCCAGCATGTTTTAGGGTCTCTCTCACCATATCCCCCCTCCTTATACACATGGGAGGCATAAACGCGGGGGAGGAACTGTGAGGAATTCAAAGAAGATATCAGCTTAGCTTACCCAACGGTATCTATGGCAACCGTGAAACTCCGTTGCGTTGATTGATGACTACTTCTTTCATTAAGCGGACCCAGAAACACGTAGTTCTCCCAATATGAAGAAAGAAGCGTCCCGGGTTCATATATTACTCTAGTTCCACTTTCTCATCTTCTCACCGTTTTTTATGCCTGCGAGCAGATTTTTTTTTACAAAAGAAAAGATCTTTCTCATAAATCAATACTCGTCCCATGTGGACAGACAGCTAGAAAAAATGAAAAGAAATGCGCTCACCGTACGACTGACTACGAAAAAAAAAATATCACCAAAAGGCTGTGATACTATTGGATCGAGAAGAAGCCTTCGATTCTGTTTTTCAACCGTAGTTCCCTGAAGAATTTCTTATGCAGCAAACGAGAGAGATAAAATACATAAGAATAGGAATCAGATACACACGTATACCAATATGTGAAGGACCGACACAAAGGAACAAGAACGGTGATTTTCAAAATTTCATGCCTCGAGCGTAAACAACACTGCGTGAAATATGTCTTTTTATAAGTGTGGCGCGAGGCGTTAGTTTGTTGTAGGCATGGAGAAGGGAATTCTGTTGGAGAACGACATATTACTATTTTGTGCTCTAAAGAGACAGGTTGCCATTGGCTTTCTTTTTCTTATCCTATTTTCCATTTTGCAACTAAATGCGCGCGCTTTTGCCTTTGTTTTTTTTCATCATGTTGTTTTCGCATATAAACGTGAGATGGCGTTGATATAGAACAAAAAAACAGTTGAATGGGGCAAATTGGATTTGATACCTACTTTTTTTTTCTCTTCGTCACTTTCCTTCTTCATACGTTTGCTTTTAGTTATGCGCGAGACCGCACGAGGAATTTCATCATCAAAGAATTGGCATTCGTTTTAATAAAAGAATTCGCAGTAGTATTGTAGTACAGAAATGTAGTATTGGCACGAATCTCAGTTGTGAAATATTAGAATGCGTCTGCTGCTAAAAATATGCTGATTTCTAATTTTGAAATAACGATAAATGTAGTGAGAGTGATGGAGTGAATAACAGAAGAAAAAGCAAGTAGTGACAATAGGGAGAATAGTGAATAGGCAAATTTCATCCTAACAAATGGTATGCCAGTAGTTTAAAGAATGCTACCGTTATAGTAGGTATAGCACACAATTATAATATTAAATTTAGACTTCCAAAGTATGCCATGCGTAAGTGTCGGAAGTCTTGTAGAACGGGTGGTCTCGCGTGACGTAATCGCTAACGCTCTCGCCTTTGGTGTAAGCGGTCCTAGGTTCGATTCCTGGTCGGAACACTTAGTCGAAAAAAGTGTAACAGCTTTTTCATTCCAGTCATCTTGAGTGAGGCTTTTCCTGGGTTTACCTCGTTTTCACCAGGCAAATGTCGGAATTGTACCTAACATAATGGTCTCAGTCCACTTCCTTCCTTCCCTTTCATCGAATAGTGTGCTTGCCGAGGGACGTGATCCCTCATGTACGTGAAGGGTTAAATTTCCTTCGCCAAGTCCAGAAATCTAATTTCTAATCCTAATCGTATAGAACGGCTTTGTCCGTCTGTCGACAGATATATAAATCTAATTTCTAATAATCCTAATCGTATAGAACGACTTTGTCCGTCTGTCGACAGGTATTGAAATCTAATCCTAATCGTATAGAACGGCTTTGTCCGTCTGTCGACAGGTATTGAAATCTAATTTCTAATCCTAATCATATAGAACGGCTTTGTCCGTCTGTCGACAGGTATAGAAATCTACTCCTAATCGTATAGAACGGCTTTGTCCGTCTGTCGACAGGTATAGAAATCTAATTTCTAATCTTAATCGTATAGAGCGGCTTTGTCCGTCTGTCGACAGGTATAGAAATCTACTCCTAGTCGTATAGAACGGCTTTGTCCGTCTGTCGACAGGTATAGAAATCTAATTTCTAATCTTAATCGTATAGAGCGGCTTTGTCCGTCTGTCGACTGGTATCAGAACAAAAATGGTAGGACATACCGAAATGTAGTTTCTTGTCATCGATTCAGCGTCCCAAGAATACGTTCCATTTCCTTTGTTAACTCTCTATATCAGACCGAAAGTGGTTCAAATTAGTCATTTCTGGTTTAAACATTTATCGCCATAGAACGAAAACGATGAGATATAGCGAAATGCCGTTATTTGCAAACGATTAAGCATCTCGAGACAGCATACCATGACTATCCCGAAAGCTTTATCAAAACAAAAAGTGGTTACAATTAATATTACTTTCGGTCTTAATACTGATTTCCACAGAACCAAAACAGTAATAAATATCAAAATGCAGTTTTCTGCAATCCATGCATTGTCCCAAGAATAAATTCCATCTTGTTCATTAACCCTGTATTTAAACCGGAAGTGGTACAAATTAGCTATTTCCGTGATCAATACTTATTGCCGTAGATGAAAAAATAGTAATAGATAGCGGCAAGTGATTTCCTGAAATAGATTCAGTGTCTCATGAGAGCATATCGCCACAATCCGCAATACACTATTAAATCCGGAAGTTTTTCAAATTTACTACTATTTCCGGTTTCAATGCTGATTTTCATAGGACAAAACTCGTAAGAGATATCGAGATGCAGTTTTATTCCAATTGGTTTAGCGTTTCAAGGGTAGGCTACATTTTCCGTTAACTCTCTCTACTTAAATCAGAAGTGGTTCAGATTAGCCATTTACGGTTTCAAAATTTGTCACAATAGAATAAAAATGGTAATAGATAACGACAAACGTTTATTTTATCTGCAATCGGTTCAGGGTCTGAATAGAACATACGGTAGACTCACAATGTACAACAACCAACTGAAACTGAGAGTGGTTCAGATTTACTATTTACTTCCGGTTTCAATACTAATTTCCATAGAACAAACAGTACGAGATATCGAGATGTGGTTTCTTGCAATCAGTTCAGCTTAACGAGAATGGGTTCCATATTTTCCATTAACCCTTTATTCAAACCGGAAGTGGTTCGAATTAACTATTTCCAGCTTCAACATTTATCGCCATGAAACAAAAACGGTAATAGATAGCGACAAACATTTTTAAAATTATTAATTAATTAATTAATTTATTTATTTATTTGATTTCTGAAATATTATGAGAAACTTGTAATGCATTTTGTTTGTATGTATTAGAAACTTGCTCTAAAAAGTTTGAATATATAATTCTTGGGTTTCTGAAATATTCTGAAATTTTTTTTTGTACTTATTTATTAGAAAAACACATAGAAAAGTTTTAATTTATTTATTTGCTTTCTGAAATATTCTGAGAAACTTGTAATACATTTTGTTCTTATGTATTGCAAACTTGCTTGTAAAAGTTTGAATATAATTCGTAGATTTCTGAAATATTCTGAAAATTTTTTGCACTTACGTATTGGAAAATTATCAGAGAATTTTGAATTTAATCATTTGATTTCTAAAAATATTCTGAGAAACTTGTAATGAATTTTGATCTTATGTATTAGAAACTTATTCAAAAAAAAAGTTTGAATATAATTCTTTGATATCTGAAATATTCTGGAAAAAAGTTAATACGTAACTGATGAACGTCTTTAAATAAATACTTTAATATTGTATACATCTCTTTGAGGTATAAAAGACGTGGACAGCCGTTAACTGGAAACCCTTATAAATGAAATTATATAAAGAAATAAAATACCCTAAGAAGGTCTATAAAGTTTCATTTAAAGGAAAGAAAAAAAATCAAACCATAAAAATTGTTGAAAAAAGTGAAGATAAAAAAGACTATTGAAAGATAACCTGAAAAGGCAGACAGAAAAAAGTAAAGGAAAGCCAAAGAAATAAAGAAAGAAAGAAAAGACAGGACAAACGAAGCAAGTGGATTGAAGCGTGGAGAAGAAGAACGCAAGTACGGGTAGCAAAAGCGGTCTTTCTACTTTTCTAAGACTCGGCAGGAGACAGTGTTGCTAAGACGTTGCTACCAGAAGCCTCTAAAGCAGAGATGAAATTACTCCAGTATTTGTTTAAAACTTTGCTGAAACTATGACTCATAACTCTTCCAACACAATGAACAGTATCGTGGATCGTAGTGGCTCAGTGGTAGAGCGTTCACCTCTAGTGCATGGGGTCCTTGGCTCGATCCTAGCTCGCACTAAGTGAGCCTTTGGTCGGTAAACACCGTGTGCATAGGTTTATTCGGGGTTCTCCTCTTTCCTCCCACTTTCTTCATCCTACCATTTCATTCATTTCTCATCAGCATCGTATCCTTTAGCCTAGCCGGCATAACCATGGAATGTAAAAAAAGATATCATTTCATTTTTCATTTAGAATTAATAGTGTCAAGTATTTCAGTTATGCGAGGGTGAGTCAAAAATTATATATACTTTTCTTCCACAATATATTTACCCGAAGTACAGGTTTAACATGTACACCCATGTCCAAAATGATTGTTGCATATCTATAACAGTCTTGTTGTGGGGGGGGGGGGATGATAGTGACTTTTAAGGGTGCTTCTAATACTGTTACTATGTGTATAATCGGAAAATGTATATTTGTGGTAAATTTCATAGGAAAAGAATTATAAATACGAAAATTAGAATGAATAAAGCAAAATGTTGCTAAATGGACAAGAAAGGCTTTTTTCGTTATATTGTTCTTATTTATTGCTCTTTTGACATGAAATTTACCACAGACATGTCTTTACCGATTATATACATACTATCATTATAAGAAATATCGGGCGAATTCGTTATCAAATTATATTCCTACAACAGCATATTTATAGATATGCGACAATCATTTTGGACATAGTCACATCCCTTGTCAATGTACTTCGTTCAGCGGCCTACAAACTTGAATATTTCTTTCAGTAAGGTTTTCGGTTGATTTCGAAGCCACTTTTACACCTCTTTGTGCACCTATAAGTCTGTGGATAGAATCATGGCTGATGTTCAAAGAAGACGCTGCCACATCCATGGTAACTCGCCTGTTTAACAGAACCATATCATCCAGAGGCTTGCTGAATCTTGTCCGCGGTGGTGGTTGATGGGCGTCTTACTCCGTTTTCTGGCCACTCGTTCTTCCCGATCCACGAAAAAAGACTTCTACATGATTAAGTACCATCTTCGTAGTGTGATGGAAGTCTACGATTCATTTCAGTCCCTCTCACGTCTTTCCATTAGAGAAATCGGACCACTGTGCCTGGTTCCTCCGTGGTGCATACTGCTAGCACAGCGGATTGTATTTATATTGTAATAGCCGGAAGGGTATTGACGCGATCGGAAACAAAATTGTGTACACGTGGCTCACTCGTACGAACTCTAAGGACGCGTGAGCAGGAAGCGGTATGACAACCTTGAGGGTGTGTTATGGTGAAAGCGTACATAATTTTTTTGGCTCCTCCTCGTACATTTTTCAAAAGTCTACAAACGAAGAATATCTAACACTTATCTTTAACTTTGTACTATTTGTGCCTCTCAACAGACAAATTAAAGAACAATTAAGGTTGAAATTGTTGTGCGTTAGAGGCCTAAAAGGTAACGGAAAGGAAAGCGAGATTATGAGTACAAGAAAAGAAACATATAACAAAACTGCTTCGAACTAATAGTGCTTGATTACAGCAGAATATACTGTTCACAACACACAGTTCACTGTACATATAGGTAAAATACCGAATCATCATTCAAAAATCACCAAAGACAGCCACTAATCGAGAAAACTATTTTCTGTCGTTATCTTAGAAGTCAGGGGGTACTTTGGCTCATTGGCAAAGCGCTTATTTGCTGTGTAGGATTTTTGGTTCGATTCCCGGCCAAGTAAATTTGTGGTAAATAATATCTTCTCCATGAATTTGCTCGCGGAACTCCGGCTTCCTCCCACATTGACATTCCATCAATTCTTCCATCATTATTCACTTGTTTTCAGGAGAAATCTGTGACGTTAAACTAAAAGATTCGTGTATTTCATTTTTTTAAATCTCAGAAGTCGAAGAGGGCCGTGGTGGCTCAGTGGTAGAACCTTCACCTCTGGCTCGTGGGGTCCCTGGTTCGATCCCAGCTCGCGTCACGTGAACTTTGTAGTGGACAAACACCGTGTGCGTGGGTTTCCTCGGGGTTCTTCCGTTTCCTCCTACGTTCTTCATTTCACCATTTCATTCATATCTCATCATCACCGACTCCTTTAGCCTAGGGGCCGCGGTGGCTCAGTGGTAGAGCGTTCACCTCTGGTGCTAGGGGTCTCGGGTTCGATCCCAGCCCCCGCCAAGTGAACTTTGTGGTGGACAAACACCGTGTGCGTGGGTTTTCTCGGGGTTCTCCCGTTTCCTCCCACTTTCTTCATTCAACCATTTCATTCATTGCTCATTATCACCGTCTCCTTTAGCCCAACCGGCATAACTGTGGGACGTAAAACTCAAAATTTCATTTCATTTTCCTTTAGCCTAGCCGTCATAACCGTGCGACGTAAAACTTGCAGGTTTCATTTCATTTTAGAAGCCGAATCCCTGGATTTAGCTTCTTTTCCCTCAAACTGGCAACACTTCCAGTTGGTTTGGTTTTAAAGAAGGAGAGGGTAAGGAGGGTTGCGTAGAAATAGGATAGGGGAGTTAAAACGAACAAATACTCATCACATCGATGAAGTAAAGGGTGGATGGGGAAGGGAGAACTCAGTCGTCTTGAAGATCTTTTCCATTCGACTTCCGGAAGAAATTTCAAACGAAGAGATTTTCAAAAAGTGGAGAGAGAGAGAGGGAGATAGCAACGAGAAACTTCTTTATAACTTGGATACCGAAATGAGTTTTCTATGGTACGGATGGCGGTCCATCTGCAGTGTTGCCTATATTGATATTTTATATCTATAACTAGCAATTTTTAAATATGTTTTCCTCCATTTTCAGTAAGGAATTAGCAGCTGCGTGAATATGGTTGAATTAATTATATACAGTATAATCCCCTTTTAACGAATTGATTGATAATTTTGTTTGTTTTCTTCTTAAAATAACAGAATGCGAAACCACAACAATTGAGTTACGAGGAGAGGGACAAGGGTTTAAAAGAAGAAAAACTACACTGGAATGTTTCCGACATAGAGTTCACATATCAGAGCATTTATAATTATTTAACTTGAAAGCTTGCCGTACTAAAAATAATACAAAATTTACCACTTTTCTTTCGTTTTTTTATTCATAAGTGAAAGGAGATAGTGAAATGCAATTTACCACAATCATAGATAATATTATTCTACAGCAAAAAATATGAACCTGAAGAATTTTCAGTGTTGCCAGAATAAAAATTCCGCCAAAATCTAAGTTAAGGCAGCGACTAGAGAAACGAACTCAATTGCATTTGATTACATATGATGTTGTTTTGGTATCCTGTGAACTATTATTTAAGTAACTATTATTTAATTTTAATAACAGTATGTTAAAACTGTTTTATTTCAAATTAAAAAAAACTATTATTTAAAAAGTAGTTCACAAGATGTCAAAATAATGTAATACGTAATCAAATGCAGTTGAGTTCGTTTCTCTAGTCGCTGCCTTAACTTAGATTTTTGAGGGAAATATTATTCTGGCAACACTGTAATATCTGTAGGTGGCAACACTGAAAATACGTAACGTTCATATTTTCTGTAGTAGAATAACATTATCTATGATTGTGGTAAGTTGCATTTCATCATCTTCTTACACTTATGAATAAACAAACGAAAGAAAAATGGCAAATTTTGTATTATTTTTAGTACGGCAAGCTTTTAAGTTAAATAATTATACTGTGATTAATTTGTAAACTTGTGACAATAGTGTTACTGCATTCACTCCCCCCTCCTTAGTAAATTATTAGGAAGGGGAATTTTCTTCCAAAAATATTAAATGGAGGAGAAATCTCACAATCCTCCAGTCGTGTATTTCGCACTCGGGATTTTACAAAATAAATATTTGTTAAAAAAGAAGTCCGCATCATGAAACAGAATTTTACTGTCATCATCATCATCATCATCAGGTATTCTGTCATTATTGGGAGGTCACCTGCTGCAACTGAGTAGCTTTCATGCTCCACGGCCTTCAGCTAATTTCGTCATCACGTATGATTTGTCTGTTTTGATATCGTCCATTCATTGTACTTCTCACTCTCTTGTTTGCGACCATACCCTCTAGCACGTCCCTCATGATTCAGTTCCTTGTTAGCCAATGTCGCAACTAGTTTTTCTTCTTCTTCTTCTCTGTAATATTTAAAATTGTTATTATCTCTCTCACCATTTCTAACAACCTTTCATTCGTTGAATTTTACTGAGATATATACCATAACATTTTAAGGTGGATCACCACCCGGAAATCAATACATATTTTATTTAGCTCATTTCCTTAATTACAGCGCAATGAAACGTTACATATTATAAATATTGTACTGTAAGATAGAATTATGTTTTAGCTACAACACAAGATACTGATTCATTTCGTTGTCTCTTCTGATATCGAAAAAGTTAACAAATAAAAGAAAATATTTGATTAGTTTTACAATGAGCACACAAGATGGCACTCGCTGTTAGATCTTACTAGAACTGCTCCGTTTTATGAAATGTTTATTTGTATGTGTAAAGTACTTTAAAGTTACGATCTTATTACGAAATAGATATATTGTTTCACCATTTTTCGTGTTATATTTCACATTTTATTTAAATATTAATTTACATTTAAGGAAATAGATTTTGATAAGAAACTTGCGCAGAATACCATAATGCGTTGTTGCCAAGTTTGAACGTTCAATGTGGTAGTCATAATAAGAAAATTCCTGGATTCTAGCGTTGCAGTTTGAGAAGCGGAACTTAGCTGTGAAGGATCGAAAACTAACTTCTCTAGTATCCAAGCAGAATTCCATCATTACTTCCTTTATTATCTGGCGTCATTAATACACTACACTATCTGGCAACGCTGCACTATTCAAGCAGCGTTTAGCATAGCACCGAGAACACCTAGTGATCCACCCTAATGTTTTAACACATTTTGTTTTTAGAACAGTAGACCTTTATGACTTCGATTTACACCTTTAAGGACTGTTCATTTAAACATGTAAAGGAAAATAATACTGGGTGTAATTTAACACGAGAGAGAGGGAGAGCGGAGGGATATTGTAAAAGAGCTTATCGTGAGGAACATGATACAAGGTACATTGCTATTCTTTGTTGAAGTTTAGCACCGGTTTCCAGCATCGAGACTGTACGAGCCGTGGACTTAGTTTCCTCTGGGTACTCCCGTTATTATTTTACCAATAATCAGTGGCGGATCTAGCCTAGGGCCGGGGACTAGGCCCAACTAGTTTTTGAGTGACAAAATTAATTTAAGCTTAGTTTACAGTAAACTCATACCCATCATAGTATGGATTCTGTCTGCCCCCCCCCCAAGTTTTTACAATCTAGATCCGCCACTGTTCATAATCACTTACTGTCATTTATCATCCATTTTCTTTAGCCATAGTTAGAACAGAAATGTCATTTCATTTCATTTAGAAAAAGGATTTAACAAGTTTCCCCCTTATAGTTGCAACACTGCCTACATATATGGGGAATGGGTAGAGGGAAGGTTACTAGTCTGAACATTGAGAAGGAGGTTTTGGGTCTGTATTTTTTTTCGATTTACCTATCCGTTTGCGATTTCTCTGACTCCTCCCTCTTTCACTCTTTCCTCATCAATGTGTAGTCAGGCTTCTGCCTTTCTCCTCCTTTCTTCCTTGTAACTTTTTTGGGGGAACAGAAGTAGCTCTGATTGCGTTGGCATGGTAACCCATCCTGTGAAATCAAGACTCTTCCACCCCACACTCAGTAACCGCCCCGCCTCTGCTGTTGGCACTTTTCTCTTTTTAAGAAAGTGGGGGAAGGGTTTTCAGAAGGAGAGAACAGCCAACGCGAGTTTAATTGGTCAATCAGACCTCCTCTATACTTGCTTTCTTTTAATCCACATATCGTTTGGGCTTCGCGTGAATTCCGTCAGATGGCAGTCGTGGTTATTATTCCCATCGTCACGACTTTCGGATTTTCTTCTGCCGTCTTCGGGGAGCTTACTTCAATATTCTACAACACTGGTGGCCATATGGCGGCCCGCAAGTATGTTTAATCCGACCCACAAATAAAAATGTATGATTTGTTACTTTTTGTAACTTCGTACGTAAGAACAGTGTGCCTGGCCATCGTAACATACCTGTGCATCGATTTGAATCGAAATTTGACTTTTAACTGTAAAAATATTTGATTTAACTTTTGCTTACCAAGTTCACCGTGCAAGATAGAGCCGTTAGTATGGTCCGATATTTAGGAAAATGCTGAGTTCATAATTACTTTTAAGGTCGTTTCTCAGACAATAATTGATGTAAAGTCATGAAACAAGGGTCAGGATACGCAGAATGCGGCAGAATTCCATAAATTGTGTGATTTCTGTGAATTGACCATTTAGCAAAAATGTAGTCGAAAACACAAGAATACGACTGGATGACGAAGAGGCGGTAATGACAAAGAAATTCAGTTAGGAATTAGAAATTAGATTTCTAGACTTTCGGCATCCATGACCATGTTAGCCCGTCACTAGGATTAGGATTAGGAATTAGATTTCTGGGCTTTCGGCATCTATGACCATGTTAGACCGTCACTAGGACTAGGATTAGGAATTAGATTTCTGGGCTTTCGGCATCTATGACCATGTTAGACCGTCTCTAGGATTAGGATTAGGAATTAGATTTCTGGGCTTTCGGCATCTATGGTCATGTTAGACCATCACTAGGACTAGGATTAGGAATTAGATTTCTGGGCTTTCGGCATCTATGGCCAGGTTAGACCGTCACTAGGATTAGGATTAGGAATTAGATTTCAGGGTTTTCGGCATCTATGGTCATGTTAGTCCGTCACTAGGATTAGGATTAGGAATTAGATTTCAGGGTTTTCGGCATCTATGGTCATGTTAGCCCGTCACTAGGATTAGGATTAGGAATTAGGTTTCAGGGTTTTCGGCATCCATGGCCATGTTAGCCCGTCACGTATGAGAGATGACATCCTTTGGCGATCGCACAATTCGAGGAAAGAGTAGGAGGAAAGGATTGGGGAAGGAAGGAAGTAGCCGGGAACCATTATATTAGGTACCATTCCGGAATTTGCCTGGTGTAAATGAGGGGGAAACCCAGGAAAACCTCAGTCAAGATGCTTAGCCTGAAAAAGCTTTTACAATTTTTCAACCGAGTGTTCCCACCGGGAATCGAACCCGGGACCGCTCGCACCAAAGGCGAGAGCGTTACTGACTACAAAGATACAGCAGAGTTTCATAAGTTATAAGATCTATGTACGTGTGTACATTGACAGTTCAGCAAAACTGTAATTGAAAATACAAGAATACGGCTGTACGACGAAGAGACGGCAATGACAAAGAAATTCAGTTAGGAATTAGATTCCTGGGCTTTTGGTATCTATGACCATGTTAGCCCGTAACGTATGACGTCTCTCGACAATCACACTATCCAAAGTAAGTGAAGGAAAGAAGCAGGCTGGGACCTGTATGTTAGGTACAAAACCGGCATTTGCCTGGTGTGAATGAGGAAACCCCAAGAAGACTTCACTCAGGATGACCCTGGAAAAAGCTTTTTAAACTTCTTCGACCGAGTGCCTCCTCCGGGAATCGAACTCGAGACTGCTCGTATCCCGCGACTATGCTACGTGGGGCTACTGACAAGGAACTTCAAGTACTTGTGATCAGTATTATAGGAAAATTCAGGTTTAGAAGATGTAAACCGCAGAATTAGCAGCGGTTGGGCAAAATGGGAAGAAACAGTGGGAATAGTTTGTTACCGTAAGGTACTACTACGCCTTTAAGGAAAAGTTTATAAAACAGTATTGAGACCTGTCGTAATGAACGGTGTGGAATGTTGGACAGCAAAGATAAAAGAGGAACAGAAGTTGCACGTTGTGGAGATGAGGATGTCCATGTGTGAAGTGACGCGAAAGGGCAGAATTAAGAATGAAATGATACGAGGAATAGAAGTAATAAAACTTAAAAAAAAAATGTCTACGTATCGCTTGTGTGAATACACGTTCACGAATTTGTAGCTAACTAAAATTAAGTGTAACTTTGTGTGTGCCGAAGTAGATTGTGGTAAAATTGTATAGCAAGACAAGCTTCGGTCTGCGCAATGTTTGTGTAATTTCTAGTTTGACTTAAAAATTTTGAGTTGAGATAATCGATTGCTAAAATGAAATGGGTGATCCTATGCCAAAGTGGACTAACTACATTTTTGATGAAATTGAAAGAGTGCTATTTATGTTGAGAACTGAAAAGTTCATCACTTGCCATAGAATCTCTCATTACAACTTACTCCATTCCTGGGCAAATTAAAGAAGCTACAAATTTCGTTCATTCTGTCATGATCAAACTCTCAGTTCACAAATATCACTCTGTCTCAATGTTATTTTTAAAAAATGTAGTTAGTCTGTTTTGGCATGGGACCATCCAAATGTCCATCCAGTGTCTGTTTAGAAAATGTAAGCGTTTATTAACTGACAAGCAGGCAACCAGCATTACACGAGTGGATTGTTGGTTGCATAATGCTCGGTAAGTGAATTTGCTATTCGACCAAAATCAATTTAAGCTACGTAAGTGCAATTTGCACATTGTTTTGTTTATATCAGGTTGACCCAAAAATAATTGCGATTTTGAACTATAAACTTAAAAGCTGCATATCTCAGCTTAGAATGTTTTTTTTTTTCCACAAAAATTAGAACCATTAGATTTATCTAATTCTGGTAGAATAAAAACCTGGAGTTCTACGTAGTACCCGTGAACTTTTCGAAGGCGTTTTGGGTTGCTGCTTGGTTGCCTAGGTGCTTGAAAAGGTTGTAATCTTTGGGGGAAATATATGGCGAGTAAACTGGATAAGGTAGTCTTTTTTTTTTTTTTTTTTTTTTTTGTTCGGCCATTTGTGATCTAGCGTCGTCATGGAAAAGAATGGTCCCGTTCGATTGACCATAAATTTTACAGTTTTCTGGTCCGCTCTGTCCATTTGCTGGCAATATTTCGTTGATGATGTGGTATCGTCAAAGTTCAAAAAGATGTAGTAAGTGACTTCACTTGCCGACTACAAAAAAGCAGCCATTATTTCCTTTTGGGACATCCTCGGTTTTTGTAAGCGTTTTGGTTCCTTATTGCATGCAGTCACTCTGCGACGAAGCTGCCAGTTGTATAGAATCCGTTTCTCGTCGCCTGTTACAATGCGATTGAAAACTGAACTAGTTTCGTTACGAAGAAGAAGCGCAGAGCAGACTTCGTATTGGCGAAAATTTTGATTTTCATTCAGGTTCTTGAGACAGCCATTTGTCGAGCTTTTTTTTGATTTTCAGATTTGGTGTATAAATGTTGGAGGACAACTGTTAAATTTGATCAACATGAAATTCTGCAACCTCTCGAGTTGTTTTGCGTGGATCTGCTTCATTAATAAGCCTTAATTCCTCAACCTCAATCGTAGAAAGATGTCCACGATCTTCCTCATCTTCAAGGTTTCCGTCTCTCGGACGAAACTTTTGGAATCAGTGTTGAGCTGTATGTTCACTGATGGCTCAGTGGTCAAATGCTTGGTTGATGTTGATATTACGAGTTGTGTCCGAAGCTTTACAATTTGAAGTCGTATAATAAAATTACACGCATTTGCTTTCTTTCTATCATTGCTTAGGGAGCCTAAAACAAACTAATAGCAACAATTGTAGTGATCCGCTACAGCTGACACTACAATTAATATTATTAGTTATGTTAATACGTCCAATTTATTTTAATCTGTGTTATTATTTTGATAGTTGTTTGTTCATTATTTTTTAAAATATGTGTTTAAAGTTACGATTTTTACGAATGTAAAATCAAAAAGCGAAATGGAACAAATTTGCACCTCAAAAAGTAGAAGTTTTGATATAAAATAAACAAACGAATGTAGAGTTATACCAAAAAACTAATGTACGGGAAAAGAGGCTGCATATTTTAACTAGTGTATAAAATATTTAAAAAAAAATTGTTGATTGCAACCACAATTCTATAATATTACGAAAAGAATCAACGTAAGGTATTATTTATTATTACTTTTAAAATATATATATTTCAATTTAGATTTTGGAGAGAAGATTATAATTAAAATGCAAAATCACTAAAAAAGCAGGTTCGGAGGGTGGAAACCTTTCCCCCTCATAATACATTAGCCACTCAGAATGAAAGATCTATAATTATAGCATTTACCTATCAACAACATTCTCAGTACAGTTTGGCATTTTCTGTTACAATCAACGTTTTGGTAATTGATTCATATACAAAGAAAATTAGGATCATGACTGAACTGACGTAGTTTATGGCATACTTTATTAGAGTAATCATTATGATTTATGTGGCTTCACAGGTATATAATGGATAAAATAGCAGCAATTGTAGTATGAAATATTTCTGATTTCTTCTGTAGACGCCGTACTTGTGATTTCCTCTGTGTTGACATCTTAGCGTTCCTGGCTAATTCAAATATATTCAGTATATACTTAGTAATCTCGTGTTACATCGATGTATGCATAGATGTGTATGTGTTGTATAAAGTAGAGTGAGAAATATAAATGGTATGGAATTTATAAAGTATTCAATAAATAATAATTACGAATATAGAAAATGAATGATGAATATAGTAAATGAATAATTAAATAAAATAATAAGAAAAATAAAAAACTGCGTAAATAATGACGAAACGATAATATTAATAGCAATGCTTACGTCTGAATGATTACACGGTTGATCCAGTCTAATGCCAGGCATCTAAATGAGGAAACGAGAAACATAAAAAATGCGCTTATAACATCTGAAGTATTATAAGTGAAGTCCGAAACTGAAGACATCACTATTATTACCAGTCTATTAATGCGATTGTCCACTATTATGTGTGCCATTGTGACGTTATCATGTAATTTTGCAAGTACTACGAATATTGATGAATGTTGTTGTGATGCTATTGTCAAATGCTATTTACTTACCAAAATTTAGTAAAAGACGTCATGTTATTTATCTTTTGACCTATTGATTTTCTTTGTTCCATGCTAAATGTACAATTTCGTCATATGATTTTAATCTATCAATAATATAATATCACAGTGAAGTTTGTTGTCAAGATTATTTCGAAATTATTAATTTTGTGTTTAGAGTGTAGTACTGCGTTCGCAGAATGTGCCAACGATAATATATAAGTATGTATGGTCTAATCGAAATTCGAGTTCACGTGAGACATTTATCCCCGCAACAACGAATTTGGATTGTTTTTTTAATTTTCCGTAGCGATTGCTGCGGTGACGACTAAGAACACTGGGCCAAATTAGATTAGTTTCACCTTAAGTCCACGCTATGGACAGGTAAACTGGAAGAAAATGAAATGTCAACGTTGCGCGAACAACACAAAATTTAGTTTTAGTACACAATAGATAGAGCTTTTCCTAAAAATAATCATTAAAAAGTTTAAAACAACGAAAACTGTAATTATTATTGCATCAACTAGATAGTTTACACGTTCTTTTAGTTTCTTTTCATGTTTTACACACTTTTAAAGATTATTTTATTACCTTTTTAGTTATTTTTTCATTGAGAGTGGTGTCTTCAAAAAATAATCTCCCAGCTGGTCTAGTTTCTAGCACGTATACCTTTGGTATAAACGTGGGGGCGCGGTAGCTCAATGCTAGAGCGTTCACCTCCGATGCTTGGGATCCCTGGTTCGATCCCAGCTCGCACCGTGTGGACTTTGTGGTGGACAAACACCGTGTTCATGGGTTTTCTCGGGGTTCTCCCGTTTCCTCCCACTTTCTTCCTTCCACCATTTCATTCATTTCTCATCATCACCGTCTCCTTTATCCTAACCGGCATAACCGTGTGACGTAAAACTCAAAGGTTTTTTTCCTTTGGTGTACGTGGTTCCGCGTTTGATTCCCGACGGAATTGGACAAAAAATTAATTTCACAATTATTCATTTTTATTAATCTTTTGTCTCTTTTAAACAAAGGTATAATTGTGGGATGTTAAACTAAAAGGAATGTTTAAAAACTTAATTTTTACTGTATGATTTTTTTAGAATATGCTGTCTTTAATTTTTTGTTACCAGTTAAATTTAGATCTTTTTATTATATTAATCTAAATTTGTAAAATCCCTGAATTCACAACAAAGTGAGGTAGAACTGTTGTTACTTGTACCTAACTGGCCATACAATATTGGACACAAAAAAGAACAAGCCCGTATTAAAACAAAAAAATAAAACAAGAATTTTAGGAATTAACCCCCAAAAAATGGATAAAAAGATTGCAGTCTTGGCCAATAATTGGTTTTTGGATCAGGGGCCGCAAAATTTCTGAATGTTCCCTAAATCGAGTTTTCATATTTTCTACGGAATAAGCACATCATAGTGACAAGTAACACTTCCCGAGTGTAACACTACGATTTTGATAAAATTTGGCAGATAGATACTATGCATGAAATAACCGAATACGCGTTTTTTTTTTTTATTTTCTACGCAAAAACGGTTTCAGAAGGCAAAGGCCCCACCCAAAATTTTAAAAGTTGACGCCCGAAAGGCAAAAACAAGTGAACCAAAGTCAACGAAATTGTACATACATATTGTAGACGTAAAATGAGGGAAATGAGGGAATACTGTTTGATATTTTCCTGGAAAAAACGGTTAGCTGGGGCACGAACACCTCCAAAACTTTGATCACGAAGTATCAAAAGTTTTAAAAGCAGTATGTTAGATGTGTGTAAACCACATGAAGAATTGGAACGAAACTTTGTGTATTGGCAATACGCAAAAAATAAACGAATACGGTTTTTTAAATTTTCTGCGGGAAAACGGTTTTAGGGGGCAAAAGCTTCAATCCAAAATTTTGGAATTTGACGCCTGAAAGACAAAAACAAGTGGGCCGAAGTGAACGAAATTGTGCACACATATTCTAGACGTAAAATGAGGAAACGAGGGAATACGGGTTTCATATTTTCCTAGAAAAAAACAGTTAGGTGGGGCACGGAACCCTTTCCAAACCTTTGATCACGAAATATCAAAAGTACTAATAACTATGTCACATGTGCGTAAAGGACAAAGAATTGCAACGAAACTTTGTTCATGGACAATATGCAGAAAATAAACGGATACGGGTTTTTTTATTTTCTGCAGAAAAACGGTTTTAGGGGACAAAAGCCCCCATCCAAAATTTTGAAAGTTGACGCCCGAAAGGCCAGAAGAAGTGAACCAAAGTGAATGAAATTGTGCATAGAAATTGTAGATATAAAATGAGGGAATACAGGTTTCGTATTTTCCTGAAAAAAAGAAAAGAAAAACGTTTGGGTGGGACACAGACCCCTCCAAAACTTTAATCGTGAAATATCAAATGTGCTAATAACAATATGTCAAAAGTGATTAAATGATATGAATTGGAACGACACATTGTGCAGGGACAATACGCAAAAAATAAACGAATACGGTTTTTTATTTTCTGCAGGAAAACTGTTTTAAGGGGCAAAAGCCCCCACCCAAAATTTTGAAATTTGAGGTCCAAAAGGCAAGACGAAGTGCACCAGAATTGAATGAGATTGTGCACAGATATTGTAGACGTAAAATGAGGTATTTGGGTTTCGTATTTTCCTGAAGAAAGAAAGAAAAAAAGCGGTTGAATGGAACACGGACATTCTAAACCGTTGATTACGAAATATCAAAAGTGCAAATAAGTATACGTCAGAAGTTCCTAAAAAGTATGGAGAATTTGCAACAAAACTTCGTATAGGGACAATGTGCAAAACAATAAATGAACCTTGCTTTCATTTGTGCGGAGAAACAGTGTTGATGCCTAGGCCTCCTCCGAAAAAAAAAAAAAAAAGTAAATATTACCGTAATAGCGCAAGAAGGTGTGGACCGAAGCAAATGAAATAATGTGTGGATATTGTATAGATCCTATGTAAAATAAGGTCTTTCGTGTTTCTGAAGTGTCCCTATCCGCTTTGCTTCAAATTTGGCGTATGAACAGCAAACAGGAAGTTAATCGACATTTGTTTTTGTTTGTGCGGAAAAACATTCTAAGGGTTAAACGTGCCTCCAGAAGTACTATAAAATACGCTATACTGTTTGTGCTTGTTGTTGATCTGCCAAATTTGAAGAGATCGGATTTCGGAGACACTTGTGAAACACGAAACACCTTATTTTACATATCCAATATCTACATACAATTTCATTCGCTTCGGTGCACTCCTTCCGCCAGTCAATGCATCGGTGCGCTCAACAGTTCAGAAAAATACGAAACACATATTCCCTCACCTTACATCTACAATATTTGTGCATAATTTTATTCACTTCGGTCCACTTCTTCTTGCCTTTCGGGCGTCAAATTCCAAAATTTTGAACGAGGGGCTTTTCCCCCCTAAAACCGTTTTTCCTCCGAAAATAAAAACCTATATTCGTTTATTTTTCCGTATTGTCCCTACACAAAGTTTCGTTGCAATTCTTCATGTCCTTTTCACACATCGGGCATACTGTTACTAGCACTTTTGATATTTCGTGATCAAAGGTTTGGAGGGGTCCATGCCCCATCTAACCGTTTTCTACAGGAAAATACGAAACCCGTATTCCCTCCTTTTATGTCTACAATATCTGTGCACAATTTTATTCATTTGGGTCCACTTGTTTTTGCCTTTCGGGAGTCAACTTCCAAAATTTTGGCGGGTAGCTTTTACACCTAAAACCGTTTTTCCGCAGAAAATAAGAAACATGTGTTCGTTTATTTTATGTGTAGTATCTACCTGCCAAATTTTATCAAAATCGGAGTGTTATACTTGGGAACTGTTACTTGTGGGTTAAATGATTGTTTGGGTTTGGCCACACTGTATGTAGCTCTCCAGATATAAGGTCTACAAGAAAATTTTTGATTGAAATATATTGGATCTTTTGATTCAATAAAGAAAATGTAATTAGCTCTTGAAAAAATATTTCAAATATTTCTTGTCAACGTCCAAACACCTCCGTATGCGACGGATCATAGTACAATAAATTCCCTCGTTGTGATAACGTGAATGATTTTCTAAAAATTTCTTAAGTTCATTAGTACGAACTGTAGGCATTCTCTTCGTATATTATTCCAGTCAAATATCCCTACTGCACACACAAAAAATCTGAAACCGAAAAATTTGGTGACCCAGGAGGCCATCAACTCATGTTCACAGTTCTTTCAATAGTAACCCTCTGAGAGATGTAATTGGTTGACCTACGTCGTGGAAGAATCAGCACTGATACTATTACTCTTTCATTTGAGAATGCACTCTAAAATCAAGTAAATACCCGTGTTCACCAAATTATGTGTAAACAGAAATGCCATAACTCTCACCAATCATCCAGATACCGAACGACCACGATCTTGCGGTCGTGCAGAGTGCTCGAACAATGAATCTAGTATTGTCTCAATCTAATTATCCATGTTCCACAATCCTCTGGTACCCACGTAATGAGTAGTCAATTAATACTTAAATATATATATATCCCCATTCTTCAAACTACTTTATGTAATTCGTTACACCGGTACCGAAGGTGTCGGTAGTCATCTTCCGACCCATGATTATTAGAACATTTTTTCTTTTATCATCTATAAGATATCACCTAAATTTATGACACGAATTCGTTAACACCTGTGTGTTTTGTTTACTGTCTATTGGTCTGGGAATTAACACTGTCAGATAAAAAGCATACCTTGTCGGTCATCAGAAGTATCAAATTGACACACTACAACCGTACTCAATGTTATTTTAAAACTGTACCAAAGAGGACCATGTTTTATCAGGTTTGCGCTCATTGACCTTGTTGCGGCTTGAGATTGTTCACTCATAGATGCCGGAACTCATGACGTCCGAGCTTACGAGCCCAAAACTCACGCTGACTTGACCTCAATTTCACAAAGTTAGCGGGAAGTTGAGAGTGCTCGAGTTTCAGATCTTGATGTTGAGGAGATCAAGTGAGCATGATGGCGGATTGGTGACATGAGCGTGATGTTAAATGAAGTTAGATCAAAGTGGGCGGAAACATGTAATATGATCGTATGAGCTATCGTTCATCTTATTTCAAACCTGATTCGTGAACACCTAAAGAAGCGGATATTCACAGTGTCTGTACCCAACTAGGAAACATAATAGCAGCGGATCTGTGATGGTATAGCATCAATATCCTGTTTTTTCAATGAGTCCTGTGCTGACACTTACTGGTCGCGTCACTATCCGTGACCGTGTCACCATTTTAGGGAACCATTTGCATCATATGGTCCAGATACTGTTTCTGCGCCATATTCCAGAATTATAACGGCACAGTGACACAGGTGGAGCTGTTTCAGTGTGGTTTGATGAACATCGGGATGAAGTTGAAAAATCCCTTGGCCCGCACAATACCCGGCACTGAACTTAATTGAACCTTTGTGGTCTGTTTTTGAGACATGAGCCCGTCTCCATCCTCTTGTCACGGAACTGAATGATGTGCTGCATATGTAATATTGTGATACTTCACTTGCTACCATTCACGAACTCTATAGTTCCCTTCCACGTCGCATCAGTGTAGGCTATATATGCAGGATTATTCAAAAAGAACGAGCAGGTTTAAATATTTATTTCTAATGAACGACATTAGATAGAGATGTATTCGATTCATCTCTGGATAGAGGAAAGTTCAGTATTCTATTTTATCCATTGAAATTAGCAGCATTTGTTGTGCGACAAACATTGAATCGGTAGTCCATTTTTTATTACACATGAATTAACTGGCCATTGAACTCATTGCTGTAATTTATACGGCTTCAGATCAGGGATAAAAATGAGGAGAACGCGAGTGGACGCCGTCCTCCCACTTCCAGAAAATATCTGTGGTGTGCCCCCACTTTCTAAGAAATTACAATGGGAAGAGATAGGCACGGAGGACGATGTCACGTCATGCGTCTCCCTACCTCTTCAGATCTACTTTTATCCCTGCTTCAGATACATTCATTTCTTTTAAGCACATACCATACTGTTGGTTGCGGAAGTCTAAAATCTCAGCTTCCTTTGCTTGTGGATTGTCTAGGGCCATATTCGAAAGCTATTCGGACACGCTCAATATTTTAATCTGATGTGTGATGACAATAAGTAATTTTCCCTTTGTATATGTAACTATGTTCTACGAATTTCTTATACCAATTGTAAATCTGATTATGACGAGGCGGCTGTTTGTTGAACTTAAAACGCAATGTTCATGCACTGCAACATATTGTAGCACACAAAACGGCTTCTAGTCGCCATTTTCTCGTAAAGAAGCCACAGCGTCGCTATAGACATTGAATGGAGCTAATAATAGGTGGTGGTTTAAAACTTTGAACCATCTTCTATCTATCGTACGTGCCTCTATCTATTGTCGTTCAGTGGAAGAAATATTTTAAATGTGCCACTTTTTCTGAAAACGCGGTGTGTATATATATATTTAGTTCCCGCCAGAAATAGTTATATTCTTAGGAAACGTGTAACACTTGTCACATACGCACATTTTTATCGTTATATATCTGATTGAATACAAACATTGTATACGCTCCAGAAAAGATCTGACTTCTGAATTTGTAGTTCATTCAGGTATTCCATGTGCACATAGAGCTCAAACTTAGGACTTTTGATATTTCTGTTATGTAATGATTTAATTGATGTAATAAAATTACAAAAGTTGTTGTATGTAGTTCATTTGAAGATTTACAGGTTGTACATTCGAAGAAGGACTGCATTAGTTTACAAAATGACATTAAACTCTTAATGCACTTTCTAATTGGTCATAAATAAATAAACTTCCGTTAAATAATGAGAAGTGCGATGCACTGTCTAATATAGGACAAAGAAATTGCTTGAAATGTGAGTATCACATAAATAGCACACAATAACTTACATTCAAGTAGAAATACTGAGCAAAGCAACGTTTTATTATAAAATATTAAAATAATAATTGTGACAGTTTCGGATATCTAACACATCCTTCTTCAGACACTATGAAATTTTCGATAGTGTCTGAAGAAGGCTGTGTTAGATATCCAAAACTGTCACAATTATTATTTTAATATTTTATAATAAAACGTTGCTTTGCTCAGTATTTGTATTTGAATGTAAGTTATTGAATACAGCAAAGCTAGTATGAATCAGTTAGTCATACAATAACGAATAGTTGGGTTGATGTGCCAATAAAATAAAATCTCTCTCTCATTACTCATCTTTCTTAGGTTTCTAATAAGACTTGGATGTGAATTCAAGAACAGTAATGTGCGTAAAGTTGCTGCATTTCTGCAGCTTAAACTAGATACGGGTCGATAGTTTGAAACGCTAGTGCACAAGAATTTGTAAACCAATTAAAGTCAGTTCAATCTAAATTGAGTTGATTTTGAGTTTAACGTCCCGTTCAGCAGCGAGGCTATATGAGACGTGGACCTACTGATTAACGTGGAACCCGAACCACATGAGCTCCCACCGGGAATAGAACCCGGGTCTCCCACGTCAAAGGCGCGTATGCTAACCGCTTAGCCACGAAGAAGCTCTAGTTGAATCTAAATTTGTGCCTTATTTAACATGTAAAGACACAATAATTTCTCCTTGCTGTGACTAATATGTATTCCCTTAAAACAAGGAAAGCTAATTTTCTTTCGTGTTTTTAAACAGGCTTATACGCAATAAATTTAACATTTTTATTATCATCAGAAATCTTCCATATTACAGACAGAAAAATGCGCTCGCTGTTATTAATATTTCACAAACCATCAGAGTGTACAAATGTATTGAGTTATATCGTCTATTAGAAGATCGGGTACTGTGCATAATGCTGTCTAAATCCAAATTCAGAGTCTTCCTGAATGCACATTTAAGACAATACTTTGAGCATATAATTAAACTTAGCATATACGACGTAGAAGAGAGATTTATAAATTGTAAATACTGTATATTTGTACACAGTGTCGTGTCTTCGAAAATCAGCGCCCGGGGCGAGAGTATACGACGGCGCCCTCGTACATATGAGAGAGGTCGACAGATCTGCCGCGAAGCGCCACCATAGCTTTCTTGACGCGAAGCGTGAGAAAATCTTCAAAAATAAACCCTGCGTTTTCTTGATTTTGAGCACTTTTTATTACTTTTTTCCTTCCATTTTATATATGCGCACATGCATTTTCCTAACATGAGTAACATAGACCACTTTCTAAAGCAGGAAGAGGATTTAAGTACATACTAGTAATATTCCAAGTAATTTTTCCTCTTATTTTTCTTTCCTTCTTTTTCTTGTCGAATTTTGCGCCCCCTTGCTTCTGCGTCTAGGACCGTCGCACTGCTCGCCTCCTTTGGAGGTGACCCGCGTAGCGTAGTCGTTAACGCTCTCGCCTTCGGTGCGAGCGGTCCCGGGTTCGATTCCCGGTGGGGGCACTCGGTCGAAAAAGTGTAAAACTAATGAGGTTTTCCTGGGTTTCCTCATTCACACTAGGCAAATGCGGGATGGTACCTAACTTATAGGTTCCAGGCCGCTTCCTTCCTTACCCAATCCTTTCTTCCTTCTCTTTCTCCGGATAGGGTGATTGCCGAGGGACGTCATCCCTCAAACGTGACGGGCTAAATGGCCATAAGATGCCGAGAGCCCAGAAATCTAAATCCTAACATAGCTTGGAAGTCTAACTTCTTCAATCCTATAGTGGCTACAAAGTTTTAAAAAAGTTTTGTACACCTTAAGAAGGTAACCGATTGTGCATGTATGCTCTTTCCAATATTGCATTTGTCGAGTGGTATGTCATGTCAGTAGGAAAGAAAGCGAAAGGCGAACAGAGGTCATATTTTAAACAGTATCCACTTCCTAGAGGAATTCACACGAGAAAAAAAAAAAAAAAAAGCGTACTAACTTTGTTTGTTCAAAGGTAGAGAAATAAATCCTAACATAGCTTGGAAGTCTAACTTCTTCAATCCTATAGTGGCTACAAAGTTTTAAAAAAGTTTTGTACACCTTAAGAAGGTAACCGATTGTGCATGTATGCTCTTTCCAATATTGCATTTGTCGAGTGGTATGTCATGTCAGTAGGAAAGAAAGCGAAAGGCGAACAGAGGTCATATTTTAAACAGTATCCACTTCCTAGAGGAATTCACACGAGAAAAAAAAAAAAAAAAGCGTACTAACTTTGTTTGTTCAAAGGTAGAGAAATGGGAAGAAATATATATTGGCAGGCCTATCTCTAAAGTCACAGAACACGGGGGACAGACATATAAATAATTACATAGGGTGACTAGGTGCCAATGCTCCACGGGATTTCCTCACAAGTGAACGCTGTATACAGGCGTTTCTCCCTGCAGAGAGAGATATCAAGACTACACAAACAGCAGGGGACCTCATGAAAAAGCGGGAAAACTGAGCAGGAACTAGGTTACACGAAAAGAAAGAAAAAAAAGAGAATGAAATCTGGCGACTTTCCACTGTTAGGTTAGTTAGAACCCAACGCGAAACCCCCTGCAAAGCGTACAATACCAGGAACTTCACGTTTCTCAATCTCCAATGACCCATCAGTCACGTAGTATGGAAAAAAAAAAAAAAAGAATGAAGAGGTACCAGCATTGCCAACCTTTTTCACAATGGAATTAAAGTGAACGTTCCTTCAAGTATATCAAGATCTTCATTTATTCGGTGGTTTTACAGTGTCGTTATATTGTGTGCCGGTGCTGTGCCATCAGTTGTAGCTCAGAATACGTAATAAATAAATGCAACCAAATGGGGATGGAACTGATGCACAACACGGTACTTAATTGTAAAATTATGGTTGAATTTAATGAAATTCAAATGTTTCTAATTTTGAAAAATGACTAGTTGTGGGAAAGGTAAAAGAA
Organism: Thermobia domestica; assembly: GCF_964235325.1. Classification (NCBI taxonomy): domain Eukaryota; kingdom Metazoa; phylum Arthropoda; class Insecta; order Zygentoma; family Lepismatidae; genus Thermobia; species Thermobia domestica. The sequence goes on from NW_027656655.1 coordinate 58,293, forward strand.
AGAGAAAGGTTTTTAACTGAGATAAAGGAATGAGCACTAGCCTGATAATTCCAACGAGGCTGGCTGGTATCGTCCTAGTCATCTGGAACGATGAATGTTTTCCCCTGGAGGAGCCTGGATAAGCTGGAGACAGTCAACATCTGGATCTCTACCCTGTTGATCTGCAAGGGCGTCGATAATGCGTCTTTACGTTGATGTTCTCCTACACCTTCATTCCACTAGTCTGCTGACGAACTCAAAAAAATTGTCTGCGGTGATAAACCAACAAAATGGTACTCTTGACTTATGGAGCTGGCTATTCTCCAACGGTGCGATCTGCTTCTCTCGTCGATCCTGCACCTATCCTAATTGTGTGTCGAATACCCTTTGTTGTTGTGTCCCTCGTAGTTTTGTTCAACTGAAGAATGATGACCTAAGAGTCCAATGAATCGGGAAGTATCAGGCTATGCTTGAAGGTATGCGGAAAGGTGATGAGGAAGCCAGTCGAGTTTATTAACAAATATGCATTTACAAGATGTGTCTGAGAATGTACAATCTTGATCAAAGTTTTCTTCCGTTGAATTTTCAGAAGTTCATGATTCTTTCGTTAATAATGTAATTTAATAAAATAATTGAATTTAGCAAATTAAGTTGGAGTTTACACAATTATCTCATGTTCACTTCACATGTAATACACAGTTACTTCACAATTGCTATCGTCTCTATATACGAGGGGATTTGAAAAGTTTTCGGAGTAACATGGGAGGGACATAGATTAGTACAAGTGTGTGATAAAATGGTTCTTGTACGTACTTCAGTTGCAATTTAAACTCTGTGGTGTAAATACTCTTTCTGTTGTTGCAGGTTAAGTGAATAATGGGGCAGCGAAATATGTAACCTTGGTGACCTTTTGTGTCGCCACTGTATAGGCTATTTTGTTTTTGGATTGTAGTGGTGCAGACGCGCACCCAATTTTGTTGGGAGGGGTCTGTTCTCAGGGGAGGGCGAGGAGCACACTACTGCAAGCCACTAGTCTATATAGTATTGAACTGGTGTAATTCTGCACCCAAAAGACGGTAAGTAATTGTAAAATACTTCCACCTATATTTTCAGAAAAAAATGATAGAACTAGTTTGTTTTATATACGAGAAAGAGTATAGATGAAGTGTAAAATCAAATTTTCGTGGTGCAGCAATCATTTTCCTGTTAAACAAGGATAGTTTTATTGAGAAAGTGTACAATTGTATGTCCAATCAGGAAGTTTTAGGAAGGTCCGGCCATTGTGGATCCCCCTTATGTGCCCCTGTAGTGATGTAGCCAAGTTTTATCGATAGTTACCAAATATCTTTTAAAAAATCGGATGAATCACGTTCAAAATGGACCACACATTGCGCGAGAAACAAGCAAGCAATGTTGTTTCCGATCGGTGTTCAACTCTTTTGGGACTCACTTCGCAGACAACTCTCTCATTCCAAGTCCCATTAATAAATTACAAGTCCCATTAATAAACACACATCACACCTTCGTCTATCTGAGAGCATCGCCTCGTGTACAGACAACTTTCTCGTCAGTTACTGCAGTTCCAGATGGTCCTGTACGTACCTCTCTTTGTTCCTCTGTTCTTTCTCTCCTGATGTTAGTAACCCACTCCTTGTTTCGGCTATATGAAATACTTTGTTCACCCATGCTATCGTGAATACAAAACATCAGCTATGACCAGTACCAATGCGGTAGCGAATAGTCCGACCCATGACATTGCAGAAACCTTCTTTTCAGAATATCTTCGTAACTTAGACATGTATAATTTCAGAACGCCAACAACCCGAGCACTAGACGTGGATTATAACGTAATTTAATATTCCTTGTTTTATTTGTGATTTTTCGTTTTGTAATTAATTATTTTCAATGGTACTAGATTTAGGAATTTCATATTCAAGGCAAATATACTTTATCTGCTTCATATTATAATGACTTGAGCTACGAACGGGTATATAGTACAGTTTGTCCGTAAAGTTCCACAACCCAAAGTTTGATTACGTATATCTTTTGATCCAAGAATGATAAAGACAGGAGCCTTGAAACAAATGTAAGCGTGTTCTAAGTAGATATTTTTGAGATAATGACCAATGTTAGAATTTGTAACGTTTTTGTGTAGTGGCGAAAGAAAGTACCGAAAGTGTAAAATAAAAAATGTACAAAATGGAGAAAATCAATATTCAATTGCAGAAAACTGATTTCCTGCGGGTGAATACCTGTGTACAGTGGCGGATCCAAGGGGGGGCTATAGGGGCTATAGCCCCTCTCCTTGACGCTCAGATATACACTGGATAAAATGGGCTTCAATCCTGCTTTACACTGAATAAAACCGCAAAATATGGTTTAGCCCCTCCCTTGATCATATCCTGGATCCGCCCCTGCCTGTGTATATATGTAGTATGCATCAACATTTATCCCTCGGTGCAAAAATGTGACGAAGATCATGCAGTGTTGCCATGTAAAAAGGCTGTTTAATGCAAGTCTATAAAATAGGTGTTTTTTTGACAGAAACGCGGCCCCTGCCAACACTGTTGTTGTAAAATTACTGCAACAGGTGTGTTTTAGGTTAATTAATGATAAGCAATGAGAATTTGCACATAATTGATAACCTGAGTTTTTTATGCCAGCTGCCAGGTGGATATTTTTTATCGCAAATTTTTGCGATAAAAACTCATGTTATTAATTATGTGCAAATTCTCATTGCTTGTCATTAATTAACCTAAAACACACCTGTTGCAGTAATTTTACAACAACAGTGTTGGCATGGGGCGCGTTTCTGTAAAAAAAAAAAAAAAAAAAAAAAACCAATTTTATAGACTTGCATTAAATAGCCTTTTTACATGGCAACACTGCATGAACTTTGCCACATTTTTATACCAAGGGAGAAATATCGATGCATACTGTACACATGCACAGGAATTTACTTGCAAGAAATCAGTTTTATGCAATAAATATAAATTTTCTTTATTTTGTACATTTTCTATTTTATACTTTCGGTACTTTGTTTCGCCACTACACAAAAACGTTACAAATTTGAGCATTTCTTATGACTTCAAAAATATCTACATAGAACGCTTATATTTTCTTCAAGTGTCATGTCTTTATCATTCTTAGTTCAAAAGATATACGTAATCAAACTTTAGATTGCGCAGCTTTACGGACACACTGTAGTATAGTGAATGAGATACAATAAAAAAAAATAATAATAATTAACTTAAGCTTTAAATTTTTGTGTAACTATACTAGTATGCAAAGATAAGACATACGTGAATTAATGGGTGATATCAAACTGAAAAAAATTCTCATGTGTAGTTTTTGAGAGAATCAAGAAAAATAAAATTTTATGGCTCCAAAATGTATGTCATTCGTTGCTACTAATAATAATAATAACTAGGAATGCAATGGATGTACCTGATTGCAATGAAATGAGCTGAGCGAGCTTAAACTACGTAATCATTCCTGGCCATTATGCAATAATAAATGCCATTTTTAATTGTTGACAAAAAATCGCGTGAAAACTTTTTCCCCATGTTAAGTCTATGCAAGCGTTTTTCGGTGATTATTCCTCGATGGTACATCGGATTTTTTATTTCGACCTATGTTGTCACTCAACACGACATACTCTATCAGCGTGCTAAGTTTTCTTGAGATCGGCCAAACGGTCTAGGAGGAAGCGTTTTTCGGTCATTATTCCTCGATGGTACATCGGATTTTTGATTTCGACCTATGTTGTCACTCAGCACGACATACTCTATCAGCGTGCTAAGTTTGGTTGAGATCGGCCAAACGGTCTAGGAGGAGTTCGCGGACAACCAAACGGCTAACCCGAGTATAAGAGCTTCGCTTCGCTCAGCTCAATAATAACAATAATAATAATAATAATAATAATAACTGATATTCTTTAATAATTCTGATAGACTGCATCGTTTGTTTATTTGTGTACTATCTAAGTTTAAAAAAAGTACTAGTAGACTGTATCTATTGTGTAGCTTCAGGATTACTTCCTTCAACCTGGTTTATAATTCATTATAAATTACCAAACAATTTAAAGCATTTATTTCAAACCATTAAACTTATCGTTCCAGTTTCAAAGAATATCTTGTATATGCACAGACAGCATAAGTTTTAAGTTCACTTTGTAATTGATAAAGATCGACTTCTCCAGACAGCAACAAGTAACCATAAATATACATTTAACAGCAACAAACGGTACTGTACGTACAAAAAGAAATGTATTAAATTATTGAAATAGTTAACTATTTCTATTTTTTTTTTTTTACTTTGCATGTATTTAGGTACGTAACATACAGGCTTTACATAGGCCACATATTGTTCAAATTGACCATATGTTTATTGTATATTAGGGTAAATGAAGGGATGTTCGTCATGATGGGAAATTCACCGTAGTTGCGGTCTTTCTAATCGTAAATAAAAATTATTTGTTCGAACCACTCACTTATGCCGCTAAAAAATCAACATGTGCCTTGTTTGCACTTACATCTGCAGTGTGGTGAGCGAATTAGCAAGTAAGCAGTACAGTTTCTAATGCACAGTTACGTTGAAATGGATGACAAAGAAAGGCGCAGAATTACAGTAGTACGTTGTGAATTCTAATTTTTTTTTAAAAAAAAGTAAGGTAAGATCTATATTATTCTGGCAATTATTATTGATATCGTAACCCTAAACTGTAATAATGTTGTGGGGAAAATTTGCTATAGAAAGCGTGTATGTACAAGTAAACACACGTTGTTTTCTTTCCACTATGGATTTGCAGGTAAGTTCGCCAGAGTAACGTACAATGTGGCGAATTTGGAATTTATGGCGAATGTGGAAGTCCAGAAATTCGTCTGCTGTTCTTTATGTATACGGAAGAACATATGTACGGCGACGAAATTCAGAAACAAGCAAGGTGTGGGGAAACTGGACTCCGATGATAACAGTAGGCAAGGGTGGTGATTTCTCTGTAAATGGGGGGGGGGGGCATTGACATGCATAATGTATATATATATATATATATATATATATATATATATATATATATATATATATATATATATATATATATATATATATATATATATATATGAGAATTTAAAGACAAATTGCATTCAAATTATGCCAAATATTGTATATTCATAAATACAATAGGGGGCCCACATGAGCTTTGGGGGGCGCGGCCCCCCGGCCCCCGAGGATCGGCGCCCTTAACAGCAGGCCTATAACTTCAAGGAGTGAACAATATCAAGACAGAAACCAAAGTGTAGTGGCTTCTCAGCAACCAGGATATAGTGAAATAAAGAAGAAAGTGGGGAAAGCTAAAGGGATCAAGTCAGCATTTTGTGGTGACTGTGGAGATGATTACTTCAATCTCAAGGGTTAAAAAATGGATTGTTACCAATGCTTAAGTTGGTTTCATGCGGAATGCAACAAAGGTTTAATAAAACGGTGTGGTTTGTGCACAATGTGCAATAATGGTGACGCTCTTGCTTCCTATCCAGAATCTAGTTTACCTTTGTAACATGTTTCAATTGTATCCTTTGAAACATGGTTATTATACCTGGTACATGCTTGAATTGTATTTTTCAGTAGTTTTTTTTTTTTTTTTAATATTCTATGGTAAATTCTAGCTCATTTACACTTTGCTGTCTTTGGCAACTGCTTTTGTATATAGGCCAACATATACTCAAACTGATGATAACATGATATATATAGATTAATGGCAAGGGAAGTTCGCCACTTTTCCTCATTTTTCGCTTTTCTAATATTACGGCATAAGTAACACAGCGTTTATTTTCCTCATAATCTGCAGTAACTACTTTATGTATAGTATAAATTTTCTCCTTCTCCCCTAATTCGTTTAGAAGACTAAAATAAATGGTATTTTGGTGGCGAATTTCCTCTCAATTACCCTATATTTTCACTCTTCGAAAAACATATTACATCACGGAAAAAGAGACACTGTTATTCTCCACCTCATCCTCGTATTGATGTACGATGTGTCCCTACATTTTCCTTTGGATAGATGACATTTCCTCATTGTGTTGAGGAAACATGAGAAACCTAAGTAATACATTTTTTTTTGTTTGATGCCTCGTGATTACGCACCGAAGCTAAGGAAGACGATGATAATGAGATGAATAACAATGGTAGAATAAAAGATGAGAGGAAACGAGAGAACCGCGAGAAACCCAATGCACATGGCGTTTGCCACTTAACGCGAGATGGAATCGAACAATGGACCTTGTGCACAAGAGAACTCTGAAGCAAGGCGACCCAAAGAGTACCCTGTACTAGCACAGCACACTATCCTTTAGTGATCTTTTTGTGGTTTTGTTCATATCTCAACACACGCGCACCGAGAACTTTTTGTTGGGAGGAAGTCCTATACTGCAAGCCACTACGTTTATGTAGTATTAAACGGGTATTACTCTATATCCGATAAGTAATTGTAAAATACTTCCACGTATATTTTCAGAAAAAAAAATATACGTAGAATTAAAGATTATTTTTATAAGAGCAAGTGTACAAATGTATGTTGAGTTAGGATTTTTTTTAGGGTAGGGGGTCCGGACGCAGTGGACTCTCCGTGCAGGCACGTAGCCAGGATTTCGTAATGGGGCGTCCGTGACATGAAATACTGTGCTTATCACACCAAGAGCTCGATCAATCTATTTTACTAGCAACATACGCATATAATTGTTTGTTAGGACAATAAACTGAAGTTTGTTAGTAGGTATTTTAATAACAAACTATGAAGAAATCTCGAGTAAGAGAATACAAAGAAAAAGTATTGAAAAAGATTTTACAATACCTACATCCCTTTCTTTGTTCATTCAAATATAACAATTTTCCTTTCATTATGACTTCAACTATTATAAAAAGTACATATCCAATAATTTCTTGTAAAATACAAGGGGTGTACTGTAAGTCGTGAGCAACATATCTTCACAACCGTAATCTTTATTTGTAAGTGAAACCAAATATATCATCTCAATCTACAGACCTTTCTTTCACTTTTCCACATAGTCTCAGCTTTTTGCATACATTTTCCCCATCGCTCTGCAAGTTTGAAAATACCCTTGCGATAGGATTCCGTTCCAGGTGTCCGTCCACACTGACGCACTGCTTGCCGAATATCCTCCAGTGTCTCATAGCAATGGCCTCACATCTGTTCCTTCACAAAGCCAAAAAAGATGGTAGTCGTCGGAGGAGGCTATGTCGGTCTGTAGGGTGGATGTGGAAGTGTTGCCCACCTAAATCTCCGTAGTAGCACGTGCAGTATGCAGACGCGCATTATCCTGTTGAAGGATGATCTTCTTTCTAGGATGTTTATCACGAAAGGCACGACGGAGCTTCAAAAGTGTCTGTATGTAGCGAGCAGAATTTATGGTTTGTCCAGGCTCAAGAAAGTTAACCAGAATGCAACCCTGTGCATCCGAGAAGACGCTCTACGTAACTTTCCCCACCGATTCCACTGTCTTCGCTTTCTTCTTTGGTGATGAATTCAAGTATTAACATTCCATACTCTGTCATTTTGTTTCAGGTTTATAATGATGGAACCAGCTTTCACCTCCAGTCACAATATTCATCAAAGAGTCATCACCTCCATGTCGAAATCTCTGAAGAAGGATTTGGGCAATGGTTAGTCTCTAATGTTTGTGGTCCTCGGTTAATAAACGTGAGACCCAACCGGCACAAACCTTCCGATTAGCTGTGCTGTGAATCATTTCTTGCACCGCACTATGTCCAATACCAAGTTTTGCAGCGATTTCATACACAGTGATACGTCTATCTCTCCTAATCAGCTCATCAACCATTACCTTGTTTCGTTCCGTGGAGGTAGCTCGAGGGCGCCCGCTGCGAGGCTAATCTTCGATACTCGTGTTTCCATCTTTAGAATGTTTCACTCATCTCCTGACATTGCTGGCACCCATGCACACATGTCGAAACGAAACATCGCTGCCTGCCATTTTGAAAATCCTACCTGTGGTCACGTGCTAGCAACAAACACCGTCAACATCTGGAAAGAAAGTCTGTAGATTGAGATGATATACTTGGTTTCACTTACAACTAAATATTGCGGTTGTGAAAACATGTTGCTCACGACTTTCAGTATGCCCCTCGTATTTTATAGTATCTGCGTTCTGTTGTCTGTTGAATCAAATGTTAACAGAACCTTCTTTCCACATAACTTTTTGTTTTCATTATTCCGTCAACTACTGTCTGTTTCAAACGCCAAGTTAAAGGAGCAGTAGGAAACTTTTTCTGAAATAATATGCTTAATACTGCAAAGAATTGATTATGAAAAATTATGATAGAAAATCTCCACACTATTAGAGAACGGCACTATGTTTTCGAAAGTTTGAAATTTCCGTGACTAGCAGCAGAAATTCTGAGAATTCCGTAACTTTTCTAGAAATTTCAAATACTCTGACTTTTCCAGGATATGCCGCTCATTCGCCACCACGTATTGCAAGTAATATGGCTAATGCGTTCCTCGTAAAGCTCCTCATAAGAAAAAAGTAACCAAACGCTTGCTGTAGATTTTTTTTATTTTTAACGCTAATTATTCTTTTTCACATTTCTTTTGTTTCATCCTTCCTTTATTTTTTTTCATTTCTGGTTTCGAACGGGGGTCCGGACTCTCCTTGGCCACGTGCCTACCCCGTAGGTGCGCCCCTGACTTAGCATTATTGTTACATTGAAGTGGAGAATTATCATGCCTGACGGGATCAAAAGGTTAGCAAGTTAGCAATACTGTGAAAACACACACAGAGAGACACACACAAAAGGAAATAAGTAACTGACAAAGAAAGAAAGAGAGAGAGAGATAGAGAAAGGAAAAATAGAGAAATCCACAAAATTACAAAATCTGACAGCAAAGTCACGGATCAAACATGGGCATTGTATAAAGTTGAAATCTCACTTCTTTTTGTTTCACCTTCTTGCCTTCTCGACTTGTCACAAGTCCAGAATTTGATATTACAAAATATTAAAAAAAAAAACCTTTTCGTTCTGTTCTTTTGCTTCTTTTGAAGATTCTCTCCAATTACCTGCTTGTCTTCTGATCTTTTGTAAGGAAATACGAAAAGAGAGGAGAAGGGGGGAGATGAGGGAATGGTTTGAACAATTCTCTTGAGAGTCATTTGTTTGAAGACAAATTACATCTGTACTTGATTACGTAATTCAAATTAGAAAAAAATATATTTTTTTTAAAAAAAAGTTAACGTTAATACATTTTTCTTTGTGAAACAAAGTAAAGTTTTATATTTATTATTTAAAATAAGAGCTGTCTTCTTGGAAAGACCAAACTTCTTTTTTTAGTTTTCTTTTTTAAAAAAGTAGACTACCTTATAATTAATGATATGGAGCAGAATGGCCTGAAGCTACTACCAGGAAACTTATTTCATTTAACTTACTTTATCTAGGGTTTAAGAAGCGTGAAGGTTTATCGCCGTGGAAACGACTCTTCGTTGGGTTGTATTTTTACAATGCTAAGGCAATCCAGTTATTACCCTACGAATATACTTTTGTGTTATCTTTCCGTCGTTGTCTTAATCTTTTTGTGAAAGTCTCCCACAAGTAAGGTACTGTATGTCACAATGGTCACCAACCTTATAGTGTTGCCAACGCTCAACGAGAAAAAGTGGTTAAAATTAATAGCTAAAAATGGCCAGAAATGGCTAGAAAAAAGCATGCTTCCGCTCTGGGACAAAGGTAGATAAATCCAAATCCTATAATAACGTAAAATTAAAGCAAAACTCTCCTGACAGAGATAAATATCATCATCTTCTTCTTCAGGTTCAGGAGAAGCTTCTTTCGTGCCAAGTTGTTTGTACTGGGCTGCTTTTGTTTCAATTAGTTGCACAATTGTGGATGAAATTTCATATAGAGAATAACATAACACTTTTACATACGGTGCAACCCAGGTCTCAATATTAAAATTAAAGAAAATGTTTTCTTTTCCAACCTGTTCATGAGTCTGTTTTTGACTTTATTCACCTGATTGAATACATGCTTCATTTCCGCGTTCGAATGTGGAAGCATCAGTATTTAAAATAATAATAATAATAATAATAATAATAATAATAATAATAATAATAATAATAATAATAATAATAATAATAATAATAATAATAATAATAATAAAGTCAACGAAACTAATTTTGAAAATAGCTCTCCTCCAACATCTATGTAGCGATTTACTTCTTGCAAAAATTCTTCAATTGAAGAGTTATTTACATATTTCATGAAATTTATGTCCGCCACTGATTTTCAATTTTATCGATATTATCTTCAAATTCCAGAGTTAAAGGTGAATCTAAATCAGTAAAAAACTGTTACACCAGTTTCAAATCCATTTTCCGACGGTTGTTTATATTACAGAGAAGGAAGTCTACTTTGAATTTCTTTAGAAAGTTTTTTTTTTTTTCCTAAAGCTTACACGTCTTTTCCAGAAATTTTACTCACTGTCTACTGATAACTTCCAGGTTTTGAACTCATTCTTCACCGTGTAACTAAGATATGAGGAAGGATCAATATAATCATCAATGCTATATTTTATGGGAACAATTCTAGAAGTGGGGTTTAGAATGTTACCTCTTAGAGAACGCATCAAACTTCAGAGAATTACAATTTTCAGAAAATTTTTAGAGAAGAAACTTCATAACCTATTAAAGGCAATAATCCGTGCCGATTTTTTATTTAGAATTTTTTTCATTGTTGAAACAACTCTATTGTTAAAGGTTTGGGTATCCATTTTAACAATCAAGCCATTTCAACAATGTAGAAAATTCTAAATAAAAAATCGGCACGGATTATTGCCTATGATAGATTATGAAGTTTCTTTTCTTTAAAAAATTGAAGTCTGTAGGTTGAAATTTGTAAGAGAAATCGTGAATTTTCGTGAAAAGATAAAAAAATACATGGAAGAGATACGAAGACAGTAGTGGCATCTATCGGCAAAACTTGCACCTTTAAACCAACCTTAATTCGGATTGCATTTGCTACGAGGGTATTTCCAAAATTTTCCTGTGTGACACTGAAATATTGCGCACCACCTGCAATAAGCCATTCATGACATATAGTTCCAACTATGAACGAAAGGATGTATCAGTTTCAAATTTGCAGCTGCATCAGTTCGTCTGAAACTGTTGCTTTGCGTTCATGTCACATTCTGCATGCCAATTTTCCAGTTTACACGACTGTCGTTGCCAAGACACCAGTGGAAAACCGTGGCTTCAAGGAGATACAACATCCACCCTACAGTCCAGATTTGCACTACCTCCTAGGTAACAACAACATGTGGACTGGAGTAATGTCATTTAATAAGCGAGCTCAACCTATAGATTTCAATTGACTCAAATGACTGCCGCCAACCAAGGGTGACCATCAGGGGGGCAAGGTGGGGCGCTCTCCCCCCTAAGAGGAAATTGTACTTGGGAATATTGAAAACCCAATAGAATTTTTACATTAGTTACAGAAAAATTTGAAACTATATTTGAAACGTCGCTTATATTTGTCCCCCTTGGAAACCACAACATGGGCGCCCTTGCCTCCAACGGACTGACAGCACCTAAACAATTGAAAATGATATATTATTCTGCCATAGATTCTATGAACGGTTTTTATATCAATGGTGCGATATTTAACTTTCCGAAATGACCTCGTATTTTGAATAAGAAACACAAAAATATATTTAATGAAATATTTTTTACTGATCTGAAATAAATATAACGTTTCTTTTGTTAAAAGTATTGATAATACCTAAGAACTAACATTTTTTATTTCTTTTTCCTTTAAGGTAAGTGTCGCTCCTATGGAACCTTCAATTTTTTGCGCTTTTAAAGTGAACACTCCAAGCAATCAGTTAAAAGAAAGTAAGTACTGCAATTTAAATTTTAGGTACTAGAGCCTTTTGTTTAAAATTATTATAATTACAACTACCAAATAGAATACTATCAGAGCTGTAATGTTATACGTTGAAGCAAAAAAAAAAAAAAAAACGATCATTTTAACCATTCCCTACAAATTTGTCATTTTAAGCAATGTTGCAAACTCTGCCAACGTTTATCATATAATTAATCATTTTAAGCAGTGTTGCAAACTCTACTAACGTTTATCATATCTCCGGAACGGTTTGAGATACCAAATTGCTGTAAACAATATTATAATTGTGTTGTCCTGCTGAACACATCTCCAATATGTATGATTTACAAAAGGAAGAAAAATACTTTTAAAAAAATTAACGCCCCATACTTATGCCTTTTAAGCTAAGGAGAGAAATTTAGATGAATTTGTATGGAAAAATGAGTTGAATTAGAATTTGCGAAAATCGCGAAACGATCGGAAATTGAATCAAGGACTTCTCGGATGAAAAGTTATCCCTGTGCCACTGAACCACTTTTAGTTCGAAGGAGTTTTCTTTAAAAAATTCGAGTGATTATATTTTCAATATTCCCAATATATTATCGGAAATTCTCAATATGTATAAAAAAAATGCATAATTCTTTGTAGGCAAAGAGTTGTTGAAAGCATTTTCTTAAAAAGAAATCATGTTCAAGGCATTTCTAATATAATTCCTTTTAGCGTCCAGATTTTGTAGTTATTAATTGAAACAGTAGGAAAAGAAAAAAAGAGCGGTTCTCAATTAATTAGGAGGATTAATTTCTTGTTCTTTCACCGTAAATCTTTATTAAAAGAAAAAAAAGTAAGGCGGAAAACAAGCAACCTCGTTCTAATTAAGACCTTATTAACTTTTTCATCAAATAAGAACAGGCTTTTATTGGCTGCTAATTTTTCTCCTTCAAACGGCTTTTTTGCTTTCTACTGAAAATGTTCTAATAAGTAAATACATTTTTGAATAAATGAGTTTCGTTTCAAACTATAACACTACGGTAGACTTTCAAACTATGTAAAATTAAGAACTGAAACTGGAAATATAAGTTCCGGTTACGATAGTGATAGGGTCGGGTCGTAGATGAAGCTTAGCTTTGGGAAGCTGAATCCATATCAGAAAGCTTCGCCAACTCCGCCACTTCTATTCCACCATTAAACTCTGTTATATTCCGCCATTAGGGATGCGCACGAGACGAGTCGAGACAGGATTTTCCTGACAAAATTCGAGTCGAGACACTGCTCTTCCAATAGAGAAATATACATTTTTCGAGTCGAGACATCATTTTTACAGCATATTTTCGAGACGAGACAGCCACAAATCTTGTCTCGTGCGCATCCCTATCCGCCATTTCTATGGCGATTGCTAATACCTTTCGAAAGAGGGGTTCCATATAGTAAGACATGTCCATACTTGTCGCCCAAGTAGAAAATGTAGGTATAATTGAAATATCCACGGAATTTCCACTGAACTGCAATGGGACTTACCTGTCACGAGACAATATGTTGAACTTCTAATCTCATGTGACTAGGGCCTATCCCGCAAAGAACTGAGAAGTACCCCGACAGGCTTGTTGCAAGTTATCGCGTTACCGCAACATATCTGGAATTTCACAGAGATATACTGGCTAAAATGGGACGTAACGTGGACTTTCCTGGTAAATCGGAACGGACGTCTGTGTGCCATGAAATACGCCTATTGCGCAATCCGCCGAAGCCCATATGAAGTTATCTCTACCGTGGAGGGAACTTCCCTAGCGAGAGTATATTGGCATTTCAGGTGTATGCATCAGAGTATTAGCTTTCTCCTGTGGACAATATCGTTTTTGCGCGTTTTTCGGGGGTACTCATGTTTCCTTCCACATTCACATTCCACCAATTCTTTCGTCATTATTCACTTGCCTTAATCATCCATTTCCCTTAGGCTAAAGGACATAATCGTGGGACGTTAAACTGAAAGATTAATTTCGTCCCATTTGTCCCCTCTCCAGAGGGTGTCTGGTCATGACCAGTTATTGTGCCCAACGATTTGCGCAACCGAAACCTGGAATTTCCTGAAACTAGGAAGAAAAACGATTCTTGACACTGCAATATCTCATGTTACAGCAGGTGTATCAGTCCCGGATTCAAGAACACACACACACACAGTTCATATAAAGGAACGGGTCTGAAAATACTTGGCTAAAGAACCTGGT
>NW_027656656.1:0-72286 GCF_964235325.1 Thermobia domestica
AGGTTGTTAAAGCTAAGGAGTGGTTGATTTGCAGCGTGGTATTGCAACATGTTTTCTTCAAATCAATTACTTCTTACGGTAGATGGGTACATGGTTGACTCAATAGCGCGCGGTTGGTGTTAAGTATGAGATTCATCACTGGGTGCTATTGGGTCTATCACGCTTCTCACAAGCGTCGTTTTGGATTAATACAATTTGGATTGAATTTCTTTTTTTATTTTCTTAGAACAGTAAATACTTAAGCATAGGCTGCATTTATGGTATGTGCACTATCAACTCAACAATGCACAATTGATGTTGTCATTTATATTCATCACTGGGTATTGTTGGGTTGGAAAATGCCATGTGTTTTCTTCGTTGAGGTTAGCATTTATTATTTTACATCTGTATGTTGCGTGTATTTGTTGTTGCCGTGCTGTGATTGGTCGGAAGTAATAGCTCCGTCCAATCGCGTGTCTGCATTTGTTTACATTTCTGTTGCGCTTTCTACGTTTGTATATATAGCAAGGTGTAATGGTGTTTGATGGTGCAGTGGTATCTGAGTTGCAGTGCAGTGTTGGAGACCTGTGGTGTGGTTTTATTTTTTTTGTAATTTGTTAAATACTAATCTCGTGTTGGTGGAGAGTTTCCAGTTGCTGTGTATATGTTTGGTTACTGGGTTGTCTCCTCCAGTATGGGATGGGTTTTCGTCGATCTTTACGAAGTATATGTTGCTGTTCAGCCTCTCTGTGGCTTTAACATTATGATAGGTTGTTAAAGCTAAGGAGTGGTTGATTTGCAGCGTGGTATTGCAACATGTTTTCTTCAAATCAATTACTTCTTACGGTAGATGGGTACATGGTTGACTCAATAGCGCGCGGTTGGTGTTAAGTATGAGATTCATCACTGGTTGTCTCCTCCAGTATGGGATGGGTTTTCGTCGATCTTTACGAAGTATGTGTTGCTGTTCAGCCTCTCTGTGGCTTTAATATTATGATAGGTTGTTAAAGCTAAGGAGTGGTTGATTTGGAGCGTGGTATTGCAACATGTTTTCTTCAAATCAATTACTTCTTACGGTAGATGGGTACATGGTTGACTCAATAGCGCGCGGTTGGTGTTAAGTATGAGATTCATCACTGGGTGCTATTGGGTCTATCACGCTTCTCACAAGCGTCGTTTTGGATTAATACAATTTGGATTGAATTTCTTTTTTATTTTCTTAGAACAGTAAATACTTAAGCATAGGCTGCATTTATGGTATGTGCACTATCAACTCAACAATGCACAATTGATGTTGTCATTTATATTCATCACTGGGTATTGTTGGGTTGGAAAATGCCATGTGTTTTCTTCGTTGAGGTTAGCATTTATTATTTTACATCTGTATGTTGCGTTTATATGTTGTTGCCGTGCTGTGATTGGTCAGAAGTAATAGCTTCGTCCAATCGCGTGTCTGCATTTGTTTACATTTCTGTTGCGCTTTCTACGTTTGTATATATAGCAGGGTGTAATGGTGTTTGATGGTGCAGTGGTATCTGAGTTGCAGTGCAGTGTTAGAGCTCTGTGGTATGGTTTTATTTTATTTTGTAATTTGTTAAATACTAATCTCGTGTTGGTGGAGAGTTTCCAGTTGCTGTGTATATGTCTGGTTACTGGGTTGTCTCCTCCAGTATGGGATGGGTTTTCGTCGATCTTTACGAAGTATATGTTGCTGTTCAGCCTCTCTGTGGCTTTAACATTATGATAGGTTGTTAAAGCTAAGGAGTGGTTGATTTGCAGCGTGGTATTGCAACATGTTTTCTTCAAATCAATTACTTCTTACGGTAGATGGGTACATGGTTGACTCAATAGCGCGCGGTTGGTGTTAAGTATGAGATTCATCACTGGGTGCTATTGGGTCTATCACGCTTCTCACAAGCGTCGTTTTGGATTAATACAATTTGGATTGAATTTCTTTTTTTATTTTCTTAGAACAGTAAATACTTAAGCATAGGCTGCATTTATGGTATGTGCACTATCAACTCAACAATGCACAATTGATGTTGTCATTTATATTCATCACTGGGTATTGTTGGGTTGGAAAATGCCATGTGTTTTCTTCGTTGAGGTTAGCATTTATTATTTTACATCTGTATGTTGCGTTTATTTGTTGTTGCCGTGCTGTGATTGGTCAGAAGTAATAGCTTCGTCCAATCGCGTGTCTGCATTTGTTTACATTTCCGTTGCGCTTTCTACGTTTGTATATATAGCAAGGTGTAATGGTGTTTGATGGTGCAGTGGTATCTGAGTTGCAGTGCAGTGTTGGAGACCTGTGGTATGGTTTTATTTTATTTTGTAATTTGTTAAATACTAATCTCGTGTTGGTGGAGAGTTTCCAGTTGCTGTGTATATGTCTGGTTACTGGGTTTTCTCCTCCAGTATGGGATGGGTTTTCGTCGATCTTTACGAAGTATATGTAGCTGTTCAGCCTCTCTGTGGCTTTAACATTATGATAGGTTGTTAAAGCTAAGGAGTGGTTGATTTGCAGCGTGGTATTGCAACATGTTTTCTTCGAATCAATTACTTCTTACGGTAGATGGGTACATGGTTGACTCAATAGCGCGCGGTTGGTGTTAAGTATGAGATTCATCACTGGGTGCTATTGGGTCTATCACGCTTCTCACAAGCGTCGTTTTGGATTAATACAATTTGGATTGAATTTCTTTTTTATTTTCTTAGAACAGTAAATACTTAAGCATAGGCTGCATTTATGGTATGTGCACTATCAACTCAACAATGCACAATTGATGTTGTCATTTATATTCATCACTGGGTATTGTTGGGTTGGAAAATGCCATGTGTTTTCTTCGTTGAGGGTAGCATTTATTATTTTACATCTGTATGTTGCGTTTATTTGTTGTTGCCGTGCTGTGATTGGTCAGAAGTAATAGCTTCGTCCAATCGCGTGTCTGCATTTGTTTACATTTCTGTTGCGCTTTCTACGTTTGTATATATAGCAAGGTGTAATGGTGTTTGATGGTGCAGTGGTATCTGAGTTGCAGTGCAGTGTTGGAGACCTGTGGTATGGTTTTATTTTATTTTGTAATTTGTTAAATACTAATCTCGTGTTGGTGGAGAGTTTCCAGTTGCTGTGTATATGTCTGGTTACTGGGTTGTCTCCTCCAGTATGGGATGGGTTTTCGTCGATCTTTACGAAGTATATGTTGCTGTTCAGCCTCTCTGTGGCTTTAACATTATGATAGGTTGTTAAAGCAAAGGAGTGGTTGATTTGCAGCGTGGTATTGCAACATGTTTTCTTCAAATCAATTACTTCTTACGGTAGATGGGTACATGGTTGACTCAATAGCGCGCGGTTGGTGTTAAGTATGAGATTCATCACTGGGTGCTATTGGGTCTATCACGCTTCTCACAAGCGTCGTTTTGGATTAATACAATTTGGATTGAATTTCTTTTTTTATTTTCTTAGAACAGTAAATACTTAAGCATAGGCTGCATTTATGGTATGTGCACTATCAACTCAACAATGCACAATTGATGTTGTCATTTATATTCATCACTGGGTATTGTTGGTTTGGAAAATGCCATGTGTTTTCTTCGTTGAGGTTAGCATTTATTATTTTGTATGTTGCGTTTATTTGTTGTTGCCGTGCTGTGATTGGTCAGAAGTAAGAGCTTCGTCCAATCGCGTGTCTGCATTTGTTTACATTTCTGTTGCGCTTTCTACGTTTGTATATATAGCAAGGTGTAATGGTGTTTGATGGTGCAGTGGTATCTGAGTTGCAGTGCAGTGTTGGAGACCTGTGGTATGGTTTTATTTTTTTTTGTAATTTGTTAAATACTAATCTCGTGTTGGTGGAGAGTTTCCAGTTGGTGTGTATATGTCTGGTTACTGGGTTGTCTCCTCCAGTATGGGATGGGTTTTCGTCGATCTTTACGAAGTATATGTTGCTGTTCAGCCTCTCTGTGGCTTTAACATTATGATAGGTTGTTAAAGCTAAGGAGTGGTTGATTTGCAGCGTGGTATTGCAACATGTTTTCTTCAAATCAATTACTTCTTACGGTAGATGGGTACATGGTTGACTCAATAGCGCGCGGTTGGTGTTAAGTATGAGATTCATCACTGGGTGCTATTGGGTCTATCACGCTTCTCACAAGCGTCGTTTTGGATTAATACAATTTGGATTGAATTTCTTTTTTTATTTTCTTAGAACAGTAAATACTTAAGCATAGGCTGCATTTATGGTATGTGCACTATCAACTCAACAATGCACAATTGATGTTGTCATTTATATTCATCACTGGGTATTGTTGGGTTGGAAAATGCCATGTGTTTTCTTCGTTGAGGTTAGCATTTATTATTTTACATCTGTATGTTGCGTTTATTTGTTGTTGCCGTGCCGTGATTGGTCAGAAGTAAGAGCTTCGTCCAATCGCGTGTCTGCATTTGTTTACATTTCTGTTGCGCTTTCTACGTTTGTATATATAGCAAGGTGTAATGGTGTTTGATGGTGCAGTGGTATCTGAGTTGCAGTGCAGTGTTGGAGACCTGTGGTATGGTTTTATTTTATTTTGTAATCTGCTAAGTACTAATCTCGTGTTGGTGGAGAGTTTCCAGTTGCTGTGTATATGTCTGGTTACTGGGTTGTCTCCTCCAGTATGGGATGGGTTTTCGTCGATCTTTACGAAGTATATGTTGCTGTTCAGCCTCTCTGTGGCTTTAACATTATGATAGGTTGTTAAAGCTAAGGAGTGGTTGATTTGCAGCGTGGTATTGCAACATGTTTTCTTCAAATCAATTACTTCTTACGGTAGATGGGTACATGGTTGACTCAATAGCGCGCGGTTGGTGTTAAGTATGAGATTCATCACTGGGTGCTATTGGGTCTATCACGCTTCTCACAAGCGTCGTTTTGGATTAATACAATTTGGATTGAATTTCTTTTTTTATTTTCTTAGAACAGTAAATACTTAAGCATAGGCTGCATTTATGGTATGTGCACTATCAACTCAACAATGCACAATTGATGTTGTCATTTATATTCATCACTGGGTATTGTTGGGTTGGAAAATGCCATGTGTTTTCTTCGTTGAGGTTAGCATTTATTATTTTACATCTGTATGTTGCGTTTATTTGTTGTTGCCGTGCCGTGATTGGTCAGAAGTAAGAGCTTCGTCCAATCGCGTGTCTGCATTTGTTTACATTTCTGTTGCGCTTTCTACGTTTGTATATATAGCAAGGTGTAATGGTGTTTGATGGTGCAGTGGTATCTGAGTTGCAGTGCAGTGTTGGAGACCTGTGGTATGGTTTTATTTTATTTTGTAATTTGTTAAATACTAATCTCGTGTTGGTGGAGAGTTTCCAGTTGCTGTGTATATGTCTGGTTACTGGGTTGTCTCCTCCAGTATGGGATGGGTTTTCGTCGATCTTTACGAAGTATATGTTGCTGTTCAGCCTCTCTGTGGCTTTAACATTATGATAGGTTGTTAAAGCTAAGGAGTGGTTGATTTGCAGCGTGGTATTGCAACATGTTTTCTTCAAATCAATTACTTCTTACGGTAGATGGGTACATGGTTGACTCAATAGCGCGCGGTTGGTGTTAAGTATGAGATTCATCACTGGGTGCTATTGGGTCTATCACGCTTCTCACAAGCGTCGTTTTGGATTAATACAATTTGGATTGAATTTCTTTTTTTATTTTTTTAGAACAGTAAATACTTAAGCATAGGCTGCATTTATGGTATGTGCACTATCAACTCAACAATGCACAATTGATGTTGTCATTTATATTCATCACTGGGTATTGTTGGGTTGGAAAATGCCATGTGTTTTCTTCGTTGAGGTTAGCATTTATTATTTTACATCTGTATGTTGCGTGTATTTGTTGTTGCCGTGCTGTGATTGGTCGGAAGTAATAGCTCCGTCCAATCGCGTGTCTGCATTTGTTTACATTTCTGTTGCGCTTTCTACGTTTGTATATATAGCAAGGTGTAATGGTGTTTGATGGTGCAGTGGTATCTGAGTTGCAGTGCAGTGTTGGAGACCTGTGGTATGGTTTTATTTTATTTTGTAATCTGCTAAGTACTAATCTCGTGTTGGTGGAGAGTTTCCAGTTGCTGTGTATATGTCTGGTTACTGGGTTGTCTCCTCCAGTATGGGATGGGTTTTCGTCGATCTTTACGAAGTATATGTTGCTGTTCAGCCTCTCTGTGGCTTTAACATTATGATAGGTTGTTAAAGCTAAGGAGTGGTTGATTTGCAGCGTGGTATTGCAACATGTTTTCTTCAAATCAATTACTTCTTACGGTAGATGGGTACATGGTTGACTCAATAGCGCGCGGTTGGTGTTAAGTATGAGATTCATCACTGGGTGCTATTGGGTCTATCACGCTTCTCACAAGCGTCGTTTTGGATTAATACAATTTGGATTGAATTTCTTTTTTTATTTTCTTAGAACAGTAAATACTTAAGCATAGGCTGCATTTATGGTATGTGCACTATCAACTCAACAATGCACAATTGATGTTGTCATTTATATTCATCACTGGGTATTGTTGGGTTGGAAAATGCCATGTGTTTTCTTCGTTGAGGTTAGCATTTATTATTTTACATCTGTATGTTGCGTTTATTTGTTGTTGCCGTGCCGTGATTGGTCAGAAGTAAGAGCTTCGTCCAATCGCGTGTCTGCATTTGTTTACATTTCTGTTGCGCTTTCTACGTTTGTATATATAGCAAGGTGTAATGGTGTTTGATGGTGCAGTGGTATCTGAGTTGCAGTGCAGTGTTGGAGACCTGTGGTATGGTTTTATTTTATTTTGTAATTTGTTAAATACTAATCTCGTGTTGGTGGAGGGTTTTCAGTTGCTGTGTATATGTCTGGTTACTGGGTTGTCTCCTCCAGTATGGGATGGGTTTTCGTCGATCTTTACGAAGTATATGTTGCTGTTCAGCCTCTCTGTGGCTTTAACATTATGATAGGTTGTTAAAGCTAAGGAGTGGTTGATTTGCAGCGTGGTATTGCAACATGTTTTCTTCAAATCAATTACTTCTTACGGTAGATGGGTACATGGTTGACTCAATAGCGCGCGGTTGGTGTTAAGTATGAGATTCATCACTGGGTGCTATTGGGTCTATCACGCTTCTCACAAGCGTCGTTTTGGATTAATACAATTTGGATTGAATTTCTTTTTTTTTCTTAGAACAGTAAATACTTAAGCATAGGCTGCATTTATGGTATGTGCACTATCAACTCAACAATGCACAATTGATGTTGTCATTTATATTCATCACTGGGTATTGTTGGGTTGGAAAATGCCATGTGTTTTCTTCGTTGACGTTAGCATTTATTATTTTACATCTGTATGTTGCGTTTATTTGTTGTTGCCGTGCCGTGATTGGTCAGAAGTAAGAGCTTCGTCCAATCGCGTGTCTGCATTTGTTTACATTTCTGTTGCGCTTTCTACGTTTGTATATATAGCAAGGTGTAATGGTGTTTGATGGTGCAGTGGTATCTGAGTTGCAGTGCAGTGTTGGAGACCTGTGGTATGGTTTTATTTTATTTTGTAATTTGTTAAATACTAATCTCGTGTTGGTGGAGAGTTTCCAGTTGCTGTGTATATGTCTGGTTACTGGGTTGTCTCCTCCAGTATGGGATGGGTTTTCGTCGATCTTTACGAAGTATATGTTGCTGTTCAGCCTCTCTGTGGCTTTAACATTATGATAGGTTGTTAAAGCTAAGGAGTGGTTGATTTGCAGCGTGGTATTGCAACATGTTTTCTTCAAATCAATTACTTCTTACGGTAGATGGGTACATGGTTGACTCAATAGCGCGCGGTTGGTGTTAAGTATGAGATTCATCACTGGGTGCTATTGGGTCTATCACGCTTCTCACAAGCGTCGTTTTGGATTAATACAATTTGGATTGAATTTCTTTTTTTATTTTCTTAGAACAGTAAATACTTAAGCATAGGCTGCATTTATGGTATGTGCACTATCAACTCAACAATGCACAATTGATGTTGTCATTTATATTCATCACTGGGTATTGTTGGGTTGGAAAATGCCATGTGTTTTCTTCGTTGAGGTTAGCATTTATTATTTTACATCTGTATGTTGCGTGTATTTGTTGTTGCCGTGCTGTGATTGGTCGGAAGTAATAGCTCCGTCCAATCGCGTGTCTGCATTTGTTTACATTTCTGTTGCGCTTTCTACGTTTGTATATATAGCAAGGTGTAATGGTGTTTGATGGTGCAGTGGTATCTGAGTTGCAGTGCAGTGTTGGAGACCTGTGGTGTGGTTTTATTTTATTTTGTAATTTGTTAAATACTAATCTCGTGTTGGTGGAGAGTTTCCAGTTGCTGTGTATATGTTTGGTTACTGGGTTGTCTCCTCCAGTATGGGATGGGTTTTCGTCGATCTTTACGAAGTATATGTTGCTGTTCAGCCTCTCTGTGGCTTTAACATTATGATAGGTTGTTAAAGCTAAGGAGTGGTTGATTTGCAGCGTGGTATTGCAACATGTTTTCTTCAAATCAATTACTTCTTACGGTAGATGGGTACATGGTTGACTCAATAGCGCGCGGTTGGTGTTAAGTATGAGATTCATCACTGGGTGCTATTGGGTCTATCACGCTTCTCACAAGCGTCGTTTTGGATTAATACAATTTGGATTGAATTTCTTTTTTTATTTTCTTAGAACAGTAAATACTTAAGCATAGGCTGCATTTATGGTATGTGCACTATCAACTCAACAATGCACAATTGATGTTGTCATTTATATTCATCACTGGGTATTGTTGGGTTGGAAAATGCCATGTGTTTTCTTCGTTGAGGTTAGCATTTATTATTTTACATCTGTATGTTGCGTTTATTTGTTGTTGCCGTGCCGTGATTGGTCAGAACTAAGAGCTTCGTCCAATCGCGTGTCTGCATTTGTTTACATTTCTGTTGCGCTTTCTACGTTTGTATATATAGCAAGGTGTAATGGTGTTTGATGGTGCAGTGGTATCTGAGTTGCAGTGCAGTGTTGGAGACCTGTGGTATGGTTTTATTTTATTTTGTAATTTGTTAAATACTAATCTCGTGTTGGTGGAGAGTTTCCAGTTGCTGTGTATATGTCTGGTTACTGGGTTGTCTCCTCCAGTATGGGATGGGTTTTCGTCGATCTTTACGAAGTATATGTTGCTGTTCAGCCTCTCTGTGGCTTTAACATTATGATAGGTTGTTAAAGCTAAGGAGTAGTTGATTTGCAGCGTGGTATTGCAACATGTTTTCTTCAAATCAATTACTTCTTACGGTAGATGGGTACATGGTTGACTCAATAGCGCGCGGTTGGTGTTAAGTATGAGATTCATCACTGGGTGCTATTGGGTCTATCACGCTTCTCACAAGCGTCGTTTTGGATTAATACAATTTGGATTGAATTTCTTTTATATTTTCTTAGAACAGTAAATACTTAAGCATAGGCTGCATTTATGGTATGTGCACTATCAACTCAACAATGCACAATTGATGTTGTCATTTATATTCATCACTGGGTATTGTTGGGTTGGAAAATGCCATGTGTTTTCTTCGTTGAGGTTAGCATTTATTATTTTACATCTGTATGTTGCGTTTATTTGTTGTTGCCGTGCCGTGATTGGTCAGAACTAAGAGCTTCGTCCAATCGCGTGTCTGCATTTGTTTACATTTCTGTTGCGCTTTCTACGTTTGTATATATAGCAAGGTGTAATGGTGTTTGATGGTGCAGTGGTATCTGAGTTGCAGTGCAGTGTTGGAGACCTGTGGTATGGTTTTATTTTATTTTGTAATTTGTTAAATACTAATCTCGTGTTGGTGGAGAGTTTCCAGTTGCTGTGTATATGTCTGGTTACTGGGTTGTCTCCTCCAGTATGGGATGGGTTTTCGTCGATCTTTACGAAGTATATGTTGCTGTTCAGCCTCTCTGTGGCTTTAACATTATGATAGGTTGTTAAAGCTAAGGAGTGGTTGATTTGCAGCGTGGTATTGCAACATGTTTTCTTCAAATCAATTACTTCTTACGGTAGATGGGTACATGGTTGACTCAATAGCGCGCGGTTGGTGTTAAGTATGAGATTCATCACTGGGTGCTATTGGGTCTATCACGCTTCTCACAAGCGTCGTTTTGGATTAATACAATTTGGATTGAATTTCTTTTTTTATTTTCTTAGAACAGTAAATACTTAAGCATAGGCTGCATTTATGGTATGTGCATTATCAACTCAACAATGCACAATTGATGTTGTCATTTATATTCATCACTGGGTATTGTTGGGTTGGAAAATGCCATGTGTTTTCTTCGTTGAGGTTAGCATTTATTATTTTATATCTGTATGTTGCGTTTATTTGTTGTTGCCGTGCCGTGATTGGTCAGAAGTAAGAGCTTCGTCCAATCGCGTGTCTGCATTTGTTTACATTTCTGTTGCGCTTTCTACGTTTGTATATATAGCAAGGTGTAATGGTGTTTGATGGTGCAGTGGTATCTGAGTTCCAGTGCAGTGTTGGAGACCTGTGGTATGGTTTTATTTTATTTTGTAATTTGTTAAATACTAATCTCGTGTTGGTGGAGAGTTTCCAGTTGCTGTGTATATGTCTGGTTACTGGGTTGTCTCCTCCAGTATGGGATGGGTTTTCGTCGATCTTTACGAAGTATATGTTGCTGTTCAGCCTCTCTGTGGCTTTAACATTATGATAGGTTGTTAAAGCTAAGGAGTGGTTGATTTGCAGCGTGGTATTGCAACATGTTTTCTTCAAATCAATTACTTCTTACGGTAGATGGGTACATGGTTGACTCAATAGCGCGCGGTTGGTGTTAAGTATGAGATTCATCACTGGGTGCTATTGGGTCTATCACGCTTCTCACAAGCGTCGTTTTGGATTAATACAATTTGGATTGAATTTCTTTTTTTTCTTAGAACAGTAAATACTTAAGCATAGGCTGCATTTATGGTATGTGCACTATCAACTCAACAATGCACAATTGATGTTGTCATTTATATTCATCACTGGGTATTGTTGGGTTGGAAAATGCCATGTGTTTTCTTCGTTCAGGTTAGAATTTATTATTTTACATCTGTATGTTTTGCGTATATTTGTTGTTGCCGTGCTGTGATTGGTCGGAAGTAATAGCTCCGTCCAATCGCGTGTCTGCATTTGTTTACATTTCTGTTGCGCTTTCTACGTTTGTATATATAGCAAGGTGTAATGGTGTTTGATGGTGCAGTGGTATCTGAGTTGCAGTGCAGTGTTGGAGACCTGTGGTGTGGTTTTATTTTATTTTGTAATTATTTAAATACTAATCTCGTGTTGGTGGAGAGTTTCCAGTTGCTGTGTATATGTCTGGTTACTGGGTTGTCTCCTCCAGTATGGGATGGGTTTTCGTCGATCTTTACGAAGTATATGTTGCTGTTCAGCCTCTCTGTGGCTTTAGCATTATGTTAGGTTGTTAAAGCTAAGGAGTGGTTGATTTGCAGC
This sequence comes from Thermobia domestica, assembly GCF_964235325.1. NCBI lineage: Eukaryota > Metazoa > Arthropoda > Insecta > Zygentoma > Lepismatidae > Thermobia > Thermobia domestica. The sequence continues at coordinate 11,471 of NW_027656656.1, forward strand.
GTGGTATTGCAACATGTTTTCTTCAAATCAATTACTTCTTACGGTAGATGGGTACATGGTTGACTCAATAGCGCGCGGTTGGTGTTAAGTATGAGATTCATCACTGGGTGCTATTGGGTCTATCACGCTTCTCACAAGCGTCGTTTTGGATTAATACAATTTGGATTGAATTTCTTTTTTTATTTTCTTAGAACAGTAAATACTTAAGCATAGGCTGCATTTATGGTATGTGCACTATCAACTCAACAATGCACAATTGATGTTGTCATTTATATTCATCACTGGGTATTGTTGGGTTGGAAAATGCCATGTGTTTTCTTCGTTGAGGTTAGCATTTATTATTTTACATCTGTATGTTGCGTTTATTTGTTGTTGCCGTGCTGTGATTGGTCAGAAGTAATAGCTTCGTCCAATCGCGTGTCTGCATTTGTTTACATTTCTGTTGCGCTTTCTACGTTTGTATATATAGCAAGGTGTAATGGTGTTTGATGGTGCAGTGGTATCTGAGTTGCAGTGCAGTGTTGGAGACCTGTGGTATGGTTTTATTTTATTTTGTAATTTGTTAAATACTAATCTCGTGTTGGTGGAGAGTTTCCAGTTGCTGTGTATATGTCTGGTTACTGGGTTGTCTCCTCCAGTATGGGATGGGTTTTCGTCGATCTTTACGAAGTATATGTTGCTGTTCAGCCTCTCTGTGGCTTTAACATTATGATAGGTTGTTAAAGCTAAGGAGTGGTTGATTTGCAGCGTGGTATTGCAACATGTTTTCTTCAAATCAATTACTTCTTACGGTAGATGGGTACATGGTTGACTCAATAGCGCGCGGTTGGTGTTAAGTATGAGATTCATCACTGGGTGCTATTGGGTCTATCACGCTTCTCACAAGCGTCGTTTTGGATTAATACAATTTGCATTGAATTTCTTTTTTTATTTTCTCAGAACAGTAAATACTTAAGCATAGGCTGCATTTATGGTATGTGCACTATCAACTCAACAATGCACAATTGATGTTGTCATTTATATTCATCACTGGGTATTGTTGGGTTGGAAAATGCCATGTGTTTTCTTCGTTCAGGTTAGAATTTATTATTTTACATCTGTATGTTTTGCGTATATTTGTTGTTGCCGTGCTGTGATTGGTCGGAAGTAATAGCTCCGTCCAATCGCGTGTCTGCATTTGTTTACATTTCTGTTGCGCTTTCTACGTTTGTATATATAGCAAGGTGTAATGGTGTTTGATGGTGCAGTGGTATCTGAGTTGCAGTGCAGTGTTGGAGACCTGTGGTGTGGTTTTATTTTATTTTGTAATTATTTAAATACTAATCTCGTGTTGGTGGAGAGTTTCCAGTTGCTGTGTATATGTCTGGTTACTGGGTTGTCTCCTCCAGTATGGGATGGGTTTTCGTCGATCTTTACGAAGTATATGTTGCTGTTCAGCCTCTCTGTGGCTTTAGCATTATGTTAGGTTGTTAAAGCTAAGGAGTGGTTGATTTGCAGCGTGGTATTGCAACATGTTTTCTTCAAATCAATTACTTCTTACGGTAGATGGGTACATGGTTGACTCAATAGCGCGCGGTTGGTGTTAAGTATGAGATTCATCACTGGGTGCTATTGGGTCTATCACGCTTCTCACAAGCGTCGTTTTGGATTAATACAATTTGGATTGAATTTCTTTTTTTATTTTCTTAGAACAGTAAATACTTAAGCATAGGCTGCATTTATGGTATGTGCACTATCAACTCAACAATGCACAATTGATGTTGTCATTTATATTCATCACTGGGTATTGTTGGGTTGGAAAATGCCATGTGTTTTCTTCGTTGAGGTTAGCATTTATTATTTTACATCTGTATGTTGCGTTTATTTGTTGTTGCCGTGCTGTGATTGGTCAGAAGTAATAGCTTCGTCCAATCGCGTGTCTGCATTTGTTTACATTTCTGTTGCGCTTTCTACGTTTGTATATATAGCAAGGTGTAATGGTGTTTGATGGTGCAGTGGTATCTGAGCTGCAGTGCAGTGTTGGAGACCTGTGGTATGGTTTTATTTTATTTTGTAATTTGTTAAATACTAATCTCGTGTTGGTGGAGAGTTTCCAGTTGCTGTGTATATGTCTGGTTACTGGGTTGTCTCCTCCAGTATGGGATGGGTTTTCGTCGATCTTTACGAAGTATATGTTGCTGTTCAGCCTCTCTGTGGCTTTAACATTATGATAGGTTGTTAAAGCTAAGGAGTGGTTGATTTGCAGCGTGGTATTGCAACATGTTTTCTTCAAATCAATTACTTCTTACGGTAGATGGGTACATGGTTGACTCAATAGCGCGCGGTTGGTGTTAAGTATGAGATTCATCACTGGGTGCTATTGGGTCTATCACGCTTCTCACAAGCGTCGTTTTGGATTAATACAATTTGGATTGAATTTCTTTTTTATTTTCTTAGAACAGTAAATACTTAAGCATAGGCTGCATTTATGGTATGTGCACTATCAACTCAACAATGCACAATTGATGTTGTCATTTATATTCATCACTGGGTATTGTTGGGTTGGAAAATGCCATGTGTTTTCTTCGTTGAGGTTAGCATTTATTATTTTACATCTGTATGTTGCGTTTATTTGTTGTTGCCGTGCCGTGATTGGTCAGAAGTAAGAGCTTCGTCCAATCGCGTGTCTGCATTTGTTTACATTTCTGTTGCGCTTTCTACGTTTGTATATATAGCAAGGTGTAATGGTGTTTGATGGTGCAGTGGTATCTGAGTTGCAGTGCAGTGTTGGAGACCTGTGGTATGGTTTTATTTTATTTTGTAATTTGTTAAATACTAATCTCGTGTTGGTGGAGAGTTTCCAGTTGCTGTGTATACGTCTGGTTACTGGGTTGTCTCCTCCAGTATGGGATGGGTTTTCGTCGATCTTTACGAAGTATATGTTGCTGTTCAGCCTCTCTGTGGCTTAACATTATGATAGGTTGTTAAAGCTAAGGAGTAGTTGATTTGCAGCGTGGTATTGCAACATGTTTTCTTCAAATCAATTACTTCTTACGGTAGATGGGTACATGGTTGACTCAATAGCGCGCGGTTGGTGTTAAGTATGAGATTCTTCACTGGGTGCTATTGGGTCTATCACGCTTCTCACAAGCGTCGTTTTGGATTAATACAATTTGGATTGAATTTCTTTTTTTATTTTCTTAGAACAGTAAATACTTAAGCATAATCTGCATTTATGGTATGTGCACTATCAACTCAACAATGCACAATTGATGTTGTCATTTATATTCATCACTGGGTATTGTTGGGTTGGAAAATGCCATGTGTTTTCTTCGTTGAGGTTAGCATTTATTATTTTACATCTGTATGTTGCGTTTATTTGTGTTTGCCGTGCTGTGATTGGTCAGAAGTAATAGCTTCGTCCAATCGCGTGTCTGCATTTGTTTACATTTCTGTTGCGCTTTCTACGTTTGTATATATAGCAAGGTGTAATGGTGTTTGATGGTGCAGTGGTATCTGAGGTGCAGTGCAGTGTTGGAGACCTGTGGTATGGTTTTATTTTATTTTGTAATTTGTTAAATACTAATCTCGTGTTGGTGGAGAGTTTCCAGTTGCTGTGTATATGTCTGGTTACTGGGTTGTCTCCTCCAGTATGGGATGGGTTTTCGTCGATCTTTACGAAGTATATGTTGCTGTTCAGCCTCTCTGTGGCTTTAACATTATGATAGGTTGTTAAAGCTAAGGAGTGGTTGATTTGCAGCGTGGTATTGCAACATGTTTTCTTCAAATCAATTACTTCTTACGGTAGATGGGTACATGGTTGACTCAATAGCGCGCGGTTGGTGTTAAGTATGAGATTCATCACTGGGTGCTATTGGGTCTATCACGCTTCTCACAAGCGTCGTTTTGGATTAATACAATTTGCATTGAATTTCTTTTTTTATTTTCTCAGAACAGTAAATACTTAAGCATAGGCTGCATTTATGGTATGTGCACTATCAACTCAACAATGCACAATTGATGTTGTCATTCATATTGATGTTGTCATTTTGATGTTGTCATCACTGGGTATTGTTGGGTTGGAAAATTCCATGTGTTTTCTTCGTTCAGGTTAGAATTTATTATTTTACATCTGTATGTTTTGCGTGTATTTGTTGTTGCCGTGCTGTGATTGGTCAGAAGTAATAGCTCCGTCCAATCGCGTGACTGCATTTGTTTACATTTCTGTTGCGCTTTCTACGTTTGTATATATAGCAAGGTGTAATGGTGTTTGATTGTAAATGTCTCTCTTCTCACAAGCGTCGTTTTGGATTAATACAATTTGGATTGAATTTCTTCTTTATTTTCTTAGAACAGTAAATACTTAAGCATAGGCTGCATTTATGGTATGTGCACTATCAACTCAACAATTCACAATTGATGTTGTCATTTATATTCATCACTGGGTATTGTTGGGTTGGAAAATGCCATGTGTTTTCTTCGTCCAGGTTTGAATTTATTATTTTACATCTGTATGTTTTGCGTGTATTTGTTGTTGCCGTGCTGTGATTGGTCAGAAGTAATAGCTCCGTCCAATCGCGTGTCTGCATTTGTTTACATTTCTGTTGCGCTTTCTACGTTTGTATATATAGCAAGGTGTAATGGTGTTTGATGGTGCAGTGGTATCTGAGTTGCAGTGCAGTGTTGGAGACCTGTGGTGTGGTTTTATTTTATTTTGTAATTTGTTAAATACTAATCTCGTGTTGGTGGAGAGTTTCCAGTTGCTGTGTATATGTCTGGTTACTGGGTTGTCTCCTCCAGTATGGGATGGGTTTTCGTCGATCTTTACGAAGTATATGTTGCTGTTCAGCCTCTCTGTGGCTTTAACATTATGATACGTTGTTAAAGCTAAGGAGTGGTTGATTTGCAGCGTGGTATTGCAACATGTTTTCTTCAAATCAATTACTTCTTACGGTAGATGGGTACATGGTTGACTCAATAGCGCGCGGTTGGTGTTAAGTATGAGATTCATCACTGGGTGCTATTGGGTCTATCACGCTTCTCACAAGCGTCGTTTTGGATTAATACAATTTGGATTGAATTTCTTTTTTTTTTTTTTCTTAGAACAGTAAATACTTAAGCATAGGCTGCATTTATGGTATGTGCACTATCAACTCAACATTGCACAATTGATGTTGTCATTTATATTCATCACTGGGTATTGCTGGGTTGGAAAATGCCATGTGTTTTCTTCGTTCAGGTTAGAATTTATTATTTTACATCTGTATGTTTTGTGTTTATTTGTTGTTGCCGTGCTGTGATTGGTCAGAAGTAATAGCTTCGTCCAATCGCAAGTCTGCATTTGTTTACATTTCTGTTGCGCTTTCTACGTTTGTATATATAGCAAGGTGTAATGGTGTTTGATGGTGCAGTGGTATCTGAGTTGCAGTGCAGTGTTGGAGACCTGTGGTATGGTTTTATTTTATTTTGTAATTTGTTAAATACTAATCTCGTGTTGGTGGAGAGTTTCCAGTTGCTGTGTATATGTCTGGTTACTGGGTTGCCATCCTCCAGTATGGGATGGGTTTTCGTCGATCTTTACGAAGTATATGTTGCTGTTCAGCCTCTCTGTGGCTTTAACATTATGATAGGTTGTTAAAGCTAAGGAGTGGTTGATTTGCAGCGTGGTATTGCAACATGTTTTCTTCAAATCAATTACTTCTTACGGTAGATGGGTACATGGTTGACTCAATAGCGCGCGGTTGGTGTTAAGTATGAGATTCATCACTGGGTGCTATTGGGTCTATCACGCTTCTCACAAGCGTCGTTTTGGATTAATACAATTTGGATTGAATTTCTTTTTTTATTTTCTTAGAACAGTAAATACTTAAGCATAGGCTGCATTTATGGTTGTGCACTATCAACTCAACAATGCACAATTGATGTTGTCATTTATATTCATCACTGGGTATTGTTGGGTTGGAAAATGCCATGTGTTTTCTTCGTTGAGGTTAGCATTTATTATTTTACATCTGTATGTTGCGTTTATTTGTTGTTGCCGTGCTGTGATTGGTCAGAAGTAATAGCTTCGTCCAATCGCGTGTCTGCATTTGTTTACATTTCTGTTGCGCTTTCTACGTTTGTATATATAGCAAGGTGTAATGGTGTTTGATGGTGCAGTGGTATCTGAGTTGCAGTGCAGTGTTGGAGACCTGTGGTGTGGTTTTATTTTATTTTGTAATTTGTTAAATACTAATCTCGTGTTGGTGGAGAGTTTCCAGTTGCTGTGTATGTGTCTGGTTACTGGGTTGTCTCCTCCAGTATGGGATGGGTTTTCGTCGATCTTTACGAAGTATATGTTGCTGTTCAGCCTCTCTGTGGCTTTAACATTATGATAGGTTGTTAAAGCTAAGGAGTGGTTGATTTGCAGCGTGGTATTGCAACATGTTTTCTTCAAATCAATTACTTCTTACGGTAGATGGGTACATGGTTGACTCAATAGCGCGCGGTTGGTGTTAAGTATGAGATTCATCACTGGGTGCTATTGGGTCTATCACGCTTCTCACAAGCGTCGTTTTGGATTAATACAATTTGGATTGAATTTCTTTTTTTTTCTTAGAACAGTAAATACTTAAGCATAGGCTGCATTTATGGTATGTGCACTATCAACTCAACAATGCACAATTGATGTTGTCATTTATATTCATCACTGGGTATTGCTGGGTTGGAAAATGCCATGTGTTTTCTTCGTTCAGGTTAGAATTTATTATTTTACATCTGTATGTTTTGCGTTTATTTGTTGTTGCCGTGCTGTGATTGGTCAGAAGTAATAGCTTCGTCCAATCGCAAGTCTGCATTTGTTTACATTTCTGTTGCGTTTTCTACGTTTGTATATATAGCAAGGTGTAATGGTGTTTGATTGTGCAGTGGTATCTGAGTTGCAGTGCAGTGTTGGAGACCTGTGGTATGGTTTTATTTTATTTTGTAATTTGTTAAATACTAATCTCGTGTTGGTGGAGAGTTTCCAGTTGCTGTGTATATGTCTGGTTACTGGGTTGTCTCCTCCAGTATGGGATAGGTTTTCGTCGATCTTTACGAAGTATATGTTGCTGTTCAGCCTCTCTGTGGCTTTAACATTATGATAGGTTGTTAAAGCTAAGGAGTGGTTGATTTGCAGCGTGGTATTGCAACATGTTTTCTTCAAATCAATTACTTCTTACGGTAGATGGGTACATGGTTGACTCAATAGCGCGCGGTTGGTGTTAAGTATGAGATTCATCACTGGGTGCTATTGGGTCTATCACGCTTCTCACAAGCGTCGTTTTGGATTAATACAATTTGGATTGAATTTCTTTTTTTATTTTCTTAGAACAGTAAATACTTAAGCATAGGCTGCATTTATGGTATGTGAACTATCAACTCAACAATGCACAATTGATGTTGTCATTTATATTCATCACTGGGTATTGTTGGGTTGGAAAATGCCATGTGTTTTCTTCGTTGAGGTTAGCATTTATTATTTTACATCTGTATGTTGCGTTTATTTGTTTGCCGTGCTGTGATTGGTCAGAAGTAAGAGCTTCGTCCAATCGCGTGTCTGCATTTGTTTACATTTCTGTTGCGCTTTCTACGTTTGTATATATAGCAAGGTGTAATGGTGTTTGATGGTGCAGTGGTATCTGAGTTGCAGTGCAGTGTTGGAGACCTGTGGTATGGTTTTATTTTATTTTGTAATTTGTTAAATACTAATCTCGTGTTGGTGGAGAGTTTCCAGTTGCTGTGTATATGTCTGGTTACTGGGTTGTCTCCTCCAGTATGGGATGGGTTTTCGTCGATCTTTACGAAGTATATGTTGCTGTTCAGCCTCTCTGTGGCTTTAACATTATGGTAGGTTGTTAAAGCTAAGGAGTGGTTGATTTGCAGCGTGGTATTGCAACATGTTTTCTTCAAATCAATTACTTCTTACGGTAGATGGGTACATGGTTGACTCAATAGCGCGCGGTTGGTGTTAAGTATGAGATTCATCACTGGGTGCTATTGGGTCTATCACGCTTCTCACAAGCGTCGTTTTGGATTAATACAATTTGGATTGAATTTCTTTTTTTATTTTCTTAGAACAGTAAATACTTAAGCATAGGCTGCATTTATGGTATGTGCACTATCAACTCAACAATGCACAATTGATGTTGTCATTTATATTCATCACTGGGTATTGTTGGGTTGGAAAATGCCATGTGTTTTCTTCGTTGAGGTTAGCATTTATTATTTTACATCTGTATGTTGCGTTTATTTGTTGTTGCCGTGCTGTGATTGGTCAGAAGTAATAGCTTCGTCCAATCGCGTGTCTGCATTTGTTTACATTTCTGTTGCGCTTTCTACGTTTGTATATATAGCAAGGTGTAATGGTGTTTGATGGTGCAGTGGTATCTGAGTTGCAGTGCAGTGTTGGAGACCTGTGGTATGGTTTTATTTTATTTTGTAATTTGTTAAATACTAATCTCGTGTTGGTGGAGAGTTTCCAGTTGCTGTGTATATGTCTGGTTACTGGGTTGTCTCCTCCAGTATGGGATGGGTTTTCGTCGATCTTTACGAAGTATATGTTGCTGTTCAGCCTCTCTGTGGCTTTAACATTATGATAGGTTGTTAAAGCTAAGGAGTGGTTGATTTGCAGCGTGGTATTGCAACATGTTTTCTTCAAATCAATTACTTCTTACGGTAGATGGGTACATGGTTGACTCAATAGCGCGCGGTTGGTGTTAAGTATGAGATTCATCACTGGGTGCTATTGGGTCTATCACGCTTCTCACAAGCGTCGTTTTGGATTAATACAATTTGGATTGAATTTCTTTTTTTATTTTCTTAGAACAGTAAATACTTAAGCATAGGCTGCATTTATGGTATGTGCACTATCAAATCAACAATGCACAATTGATGTTGTCATTTATATTCATCACTGGGTATTGTTGGGTTGGAAAATGCCATGTGTTTTCTTCGTTGAGGTTAGCATTTATTATTTTACATCTGTATGTTGCGTTTATTTGTTGTTGCCGTGCCGTGATTGGTCAGAAGTAAGAGCTTCGTCCAATCGCGTGTCTGCATTTGTTTACATTTCTGTTGCGCTTTCTACGTTTGTATATATAGCAAGGTGTAATGGTGTTTGATGGTGCAGTGGTATCTGAGTTCCAGTGCAGTGTTGGAGACCTGTGGTATGGTTTTATTTTATTTTGTAATTTGTTAAATACTAATCTCGTGTTGGTGGAGAGTTTCCAGTTGCTGTGTATATGTCTGGTTACTGGGTTGTCTCCTCCAGTATGGGATGGGTTTTCGTCGATCTTTACGAAGTATATGTTGCTGTTCAGCCTCTCTGTGGCTTTAACATTATGATAGGTTGTTAAAGCTAAGGAGTGGTTGATTTGCAGCGTGGTATTGCAACATGTTTTCTTCAAATCAATTACTTCTTACGGTAGATGGGTACATGGTTGACTCAATAGCGCGCGGTTGGTGTTAAGTATGAGATTCATCACTGGGTGCTATTGGGTCTATCACGCTTCTCACAAGCGTCGTTTTGGATTAATACAATTTGGATTGAATTTCTTTTTTTTTCTTAGAACAGTAAATACTTAAGCATAGGCTGCATTTATGGTATGTGCACTATCAACTCAATAATGCACAATTGATGTTGTCATTTATATTCATCACTGGGTATTGTTGGGTTGGAAAATGCCATGTGTTTTCTTCGTTCAGGTTAGAATTTATTATTTTACATCTGTATGTTTTGCGTGTATTTGTTGTTGCCGTGCTGTGATTGGTCAGAAGTAATAGCTCCGTCGAATCACGTGTCTGCATTTGTTTACATTTCTGTTGCGCTTTCTACGTTTGTATATATAGCAAGGTGTAATGGTGTTTGATGGTGCAGTGGTATCTGAGTTGCAGTGCAGTGTTGGAGACCTGTGGTGTGGTTTTATTTTATTTTGTAATTTGTTAAATACTAATCTCGTGTTGGTGGAGAGTTTCCAGTTGCTGTGTATATGTCTGGTTACTGGGTTGTCTCCTCCAGTATGGGATGGGTTTTCGTCGATCTTTACGAAGTATATGTTGCTGTTCAGCCTCTCTGTGGCTTTAACATTATGATAGGTTGTTAAAGCTAAGGAGTGGTTGATTTGCAGCGTGGTATTGCAACATGTTTTCTTCAAATCAATTACTTCTTACGGTAGATGGGTACATGGTTGACTCAATAGCGCGCGGTTGGTGTTAAGTATGAGATTCATCACTGGGTGCTATTGGGTCCATCACGCTTCTCACAAGCGTCGTTTTGGATTAATACAATTTGGATTGAATTTCTTTTTTTTTCTTAGAACAGTAAATACTTAAGCATAGGCTGCATTTATGGTATGTGCACTATCAACTCAACAATGCACAATTGATGTTGTCATTCATATTGATGTTGTCATTTTGATGTTGTCATCACTGGGTATTGTTGGGTTGGAAAATGCCATGTGTTTTCTTCGTTCAGGTTAGAATTTATTATTTTACATCTGTATGTTTTGCGTGTATTTGTTGTTGCCGTGCTGTGATTGGTCAGAAGTAATAGCTCCGTCCAATCGCGTGTCTGCATTTGTTTACATTTCTGTTGCGCTTTCTACGTTTGTATATATAGCAAGGTGTAATGGTGTTTGATGGTAAATGTCTCTCTTCTCACAAGCGTCGTTTTGGATTAATACAATTTGGATTGAATTTCTTTTTTATTTTCTTAGAACAGTAAATACTTAAGCATAGGCTGCATTTATGGTATGTGCACTATCAACTCAACAATTCACAATTGATGTTGTCATTTATATTCATCACTGGGTATTGTTGGGTTGGAAAATGCCATGTGTTTTCTTCGTTGAGGTTAGCATTTATTATTTTACATCTGTATGTTGCGTTTATTTGTTGTTGCCGTGCTGTGATTGGTCAGAAGTAATAGCTTCGTCCAATCGCGTGTCAGCATTTGTTTACATTTCTGTTGCGCTTTCTACGTTTGTATATATAGCAAGGTGTAATGGTGTTTGATGGTGCAGTGGTATCTGAGTTGCAGTGCAGTGTTGGAGACCTGTGGTATGGTTTTATTTTATTTTGTAATCTGCTAAATACTAATCTCGTGTTGGTGGAGAGTTTCCAGTTGCTGTGTATATGTCTGGTTACTGGGTTGTCTCCTCCAGTATGGGATGGGTTTTCGTCGATCTTTACGAAGTATATGTTGCTGTTCAGCCTCTCTGTGGCTTTAACATTATGATAGGTTGTTAAAGCTAAGGAGTGGTTGATTTGCAGCGTGGTATTGCAACATGTTTTCTTCAAATCAATTACTTCTTACGGTAGATGGGTACATGGTTGACTCAATAGCGCGCGGTTGGTGTTAAGTATGAGATTCATCACTGGGTGCTATTGGGTCTATCACGCTTCTCACAAGCGTCGTTTTGGATTAATACAATTTGGATTGAATTTCTTTTTTTATTTTCTTAGAACAGTAAATACTTAAGCATAGGCTGCATTTATGGTATGTGCACTATCAACTCAACAATGCACAATTGATGTTGTCATTTATATTCATCACTGGGTATTGTTGGGTTGGAAAATGCCATGTGTTTTCTTCGTTGAGGTTAGCATTTATTATTTTACATCTGTACGTTGCGATTATTTGTTGTTGCCGTGCTGTGATTGGTCAGAAGTAATAGCTTCGTCCAGTCGCGTGTCTGCATTTGTTTACATTTCTGTTGCGCTTTCTACGTTTGTATATATAGCAAGGTGTAATGGTGTTTGATGGTGCAGTGGTATCTGAGTTGCAGTGCAGTGTTGGAGACCTGTGGTGTGGTTTTATTTTATTTTGTAATTATTTAAATACTAATCTCGTGTTGGTGGAGAGTTTCCAGTTGCTGTGTATATGTTTGGTTACTGGGTTGTCTCCTCCAGTATGGGATGGGTTTTCGTCGATCTTTACGAAGTATATGTTGCTGTTCAGCCTCTCTGTGGCTTTAACATTATGTTAGGTTGTTAAAGCTAATCAGTGGTTGATTTGCAGCGTGGTATTGCAACATGTTTTCTTCAAATCAATTACTTCTTACGGTAGATGGGTACATGGTTGACTCAATAGCGCGCGGTTGGTGTTAAGCATGAGATTCATCACTGGGTGCTATTGGGTCTATCACGCTTCTCACAAGCGTCGTTTTGGATTAATACAATTTGGATTGAATTTCTTTTTTTATTTTCTTAGAACAGTAAATACTTAAGCATAGGCTGCATTTATGGTATGTGCACTATCAACTCAACAATGCACAATTGATGTTGTCATTTATATTCATCACTGGGTATTGTTGGGTTGGAAAATGCCATGTGTTTTCTTCGTTGAGGTTAGCATTTATTATTTTACATCTGTATGTTGCGTTTATTTGTGTTTGCCGTGCTGTGATTGGTCAGAAGTAATAGCTTCGTCCAATCGCGTGTCTGCATTTGTTTACATTTCTGTTGCGCTTTCTACGTTTGTATATATAGCAAGGTGTAATGGTGTTTGATGGTTCAGTGGTATCTGAGTTGCAGTGCAGTGTTGGAGACCTGTGGTATGGTTTTATTTTATTTTGTAATTTGTTAAATACTAATCTCGTGTTGGTGGAGAGTTTCCAGTTGCTGTGTATATGTCTGGTTACTGGGTTGTCTCCTCCAGTATGGGATGGGTTTTCGTCGATCTTTACGAAGTATATGTTGCTGTTCAGCCTCTCTGTGGCTTTAACATTATGATAGGTTGTTAAAGCTAAGGAGTGGTTGATTTGCAGCGTGGTATTGCAACATGTTTTCTTAAATCAATTACTTCTTACAGTAGATGGGTACATGGTTGACTCAATAGCGCGCGGTTGGTGTTAAGTATGAGATTCATCACTGGGTGCTATTGGGTCTATCACGCTTCTCACAAGCGTCGTTTTGGATTAATACAATTTGGATTGAATTTCTTTTTTTATTTTCTTAGAACAGTAAATACTTAAGCATAGGCTGCATTTATGGTATGTGCACTATCAACTCAACAATGCACAATTGATGTTGTCATTTATATTCATCACTGGGTATTGTTGGGTTGGAAAATGCCATGTGTTTTCTTCGTTGAGGTTAGCATTTATTATTTTACATGTGTATGTTGCGTTTATTTGTTGTTGCCGTGCTGTGATTGGTCAGAAGTAATAGCTTCGTCCAATCGCGTGTCTGCATTTGTTTACATTTCTGTTGCGCTTTCTACGTTTGTATATATAGCAAGGTGTAATGGTGTTTGATGGTGCAGTGGTATCTGAGTTGCAGTGCAGTGTTGGAGACCTGTGGTGTGGTTTTATTTTATTTTGTAATTTGTTAAATACTAATCTCGTGTTGGTGGAGAGTTTCCAGTTGCTGTGTATATGTCTGGTTACTGGGTTGTCTCCTCCAGTATGGGATGGGTTTTCGTCGATCTTTACGAAGTATATGTTGCTGTTCAGCCTCTCTGTGGCTTTAACATTATGATAGGTTGTTAAAGCTAAGGAGTTGTTGATTTGCAGCGTGGTATTGCAACATGTTTTCTTCAAATCAATTACTTCTTACGGTAGATGGGTACATGGTTGACTCAATAGCGCGCGGTTGGTGTTAAGTATGAGATTCATCACTGGGTGCTATTGGGTCTATCACGCTTCTCACAAGCGTCGTTTTGGATTAATACAATTTGGATTGAATTTCTTTTTTTTTCTTAGAACAGTAAATACTTAAGCATAGGCTGCATTTATGGTATGTGCACTATCAACTCAACAATGCACAATTGATGTTGTCATTTATATTCATCACTGGGTATTGCTGGGTTGGAAAATGCCATGTGTTTTCTTCGTTCAGGTTAGAATTTATTATTTTACATCTGTATGTTTTGCGTTTATTTGTTGTTGCCGTGCTGTGATTGGTCAGAAGTAATAGCTTCGTCCAATCGCAAGTCTGCATTTGTTTACATTTCTGTTGCGCTTTCTACGTTTGTATATATAGCAAGGTGTAATGGTGTTTGATTGTGCAGTGGTATCTGAGTTGCAGTGCAGTGTTGGAGACCTGTGGTATGGTTTTATTTTATTTTGTAATTTGTTAAATACTAATCTCGTGTTGGTGGAGAGTTTCCAGTTGCTGTGTATATGTCTGGTTACTGGGTTGTCTCCTCCAGTATGGGATAGGTTTTCGTCGATCTTTACGAAGTATATGTTGCTGTTCAGCCTCTCTGTGGCTTTAACATTATGATAGGTTGTTAAAGCTAAGGAGTGGTTGATTTGCAGCGTGGTATTGCAACATGTTTTCTTCAAATCAATTACTTCTTACGGTAGATGGGTACATGGTTGACTCAATAGCGCGCGGTTGGTGTTAAGTATGAGATTCATCACTGGGTGCTATTGGGTCTATCACGCTTCTCACAAGCGTCGTTTTGGATTAATACAATTTGGATTGAATTTCTTTTTTTATTTTCTTAGAACAGTAAATACTTAAGCATAGGCTGCATTTATGGTATGTGAACTATCAACTCAACAATGCACAATTGATGTTGTCATTTATATTCATCACTGGGTATTGTTGGGTTGGAAAATGCCATGTGTTTTCTTCGTTGAGGTTAGCATTTATTATTTTACATCTGTATGTTGCGTTTATTTGTTTGCCGTGCTGTGATTGGTCAGAAGTAAGAGCTTCGTCCAATCGCGTGTCTGCATTTGTTTACATTTCTGTTGCGCTTTCTACGTTTGTATATATAGCAAGGTGTAATGGTGTTTGATGGTGCAGTGGTATCTGAGTTGCAGTGCAGTGTTGGAGACCTGTGGTATGGTTTTATTTTATTTTGTAATTTGTTAAATACTAATCTCGTGTTGGTGGAGAGTTTCCAGTTGCTGTGTATATGTCTGGTTACTGGGTTGTCTCCTCCAGTATGGGATGGGTTTTCGTCGATCTTTACGAAGTATATGTTGCTGTTCAGCCTCTCTGTGGCTTTAACATTATGGTAGGTTGTTAAAGCTAAGGAGTGTTTGATTTGCAGCGTGGTATTGCAACATGTTTTCTTCAAATCAATTACTTCTTACGGTAGATGGGTACATGGTTGACTCAATAGCGCGCGGTTGGTGTTAAGTATGAGATTCATCACTGGGTGCTATTGGGTCTATCACGCTTCTCACAAGCGTCGTTTTGGATTAATACAATTTGGATTGAATTTCTTTTTTTATTTTCTTAGAACAGTAAATACTTAAGCATAGGCTGCATTTATGGTATGTGCACTATCAACTCAACAATGCACAATTGATGTTGTCATTTATATTCATCACTGGGTATTGTTGGGTTGGAAAATGCCATGTGTTTTCTTCGTTGAGGTTAGCATTTATTATTTTACATCTGTATGTTGCGTTTATTTGTTGTTGCCGTGCTGTGATTGGTCAGAAGTAATAGCTTCGTCCAATCGCGTGTCTGCATTTGTTTACATTTCTGTTGCGCTTTCTACGTTTGTATATATAGCAAGGTGTAATGGTGTTTGATGGTGCAGTGGTATCTGAGTTGCAGTGCAGTGTTGGAGACCTGTGGTATGGTTTTATTTTATTTTGTAATTTGTTAAATACTAATCTCGTGTTGGTGGAGAGTTTCCAGTTGCTGTGTATATGTCTGGTTACTGGGTTGTCTCCTCCAGTATGGGATGGGTTTTCGTCGATCTTTACGAAGTATATGTTGCTGTTCAGCCTCTCTGTGGCTTTAACATTATGATAGGTTGTTAAAGCTAAGGAGTGGTTGATTTGCAGCGTGGTATTGCAACATGTTTTCTTCAAATCAATTACTTCTTACGGTAGATGGGTACATGGTTGACTCAATAGCGCGCGGTTGGTGTTAAGTATGAGATTCATCACTGGGTGCTATTGGGTCTATCACGCTTCTCACAAGCGTCGTTTTGGATTAATACAATTTGGATTGAATTTCTTTTTTTATTTTCTTAGAACAGTAAATACTTAAGCATAGGCTGCATTTATGGTATGTGCACTATCAACTCAACAATGCACAATTGATGTTGTCATTTATATTCATCACTGGGTATTGTTGGGTTGGAAAATGCCATGTGTTTTCTTCGTTGAGGTTAGCATTTATTATTTTACATCTGTATGTTGCGTTTATTTGTTGTTGCCGTGCTGTGATTGGTCAGAAGTAAGAGCTTCGTCCAATCGCGTGTCTGCATTTGTTTACATTTCTGTTGCGCTTTCTACGTTTGTATATATAGCAAGGTGTAATGGTGTTTGATGGTGCAGTGGTATCTGAGTTCCAGTGCAGTGTTGGAGACCTGTGGTATGGTTTTATTTTATTTTGTAATTTGTTAAATACTAATCTCGTGTTGGTGGAGAGTTTCCAGTTGCTGTGTATATGTCTGGTTACTGGGTTGTCTCCTCCAGTATGGGATGGGTTTTCGTCGATCTTTACGAAGTATATGTTGCTGTTCAGCCTCTCTGTGGCTTTAACATTATGATAGGTTGTTAAAGCTAAGGAGTGGTTGATTTGCAGCGTGGTATTGCAACATGTTTTCTTCAAATCAATTACTTCTTACGGTAGATGGGTACATGGTTGACTCAATAGCGCGCGGTTGGTGTTAAGTATGAGATTCATCACTGGGTGCTATTGGGTCTATCACGCTTCTCACAAGCGTCGTTTTGGATTAATACAATTTGGATTGAATTTCTTTTTTTTTCTTAGAACAGTAAATACTTAAGCATAGGCTGCATTTATGGTATGTGCACTATCAACTCAATAATGCACAATTGATGTTGTCATTTATATTCATCACTGGGTATTGTTGGGTTGGAAAATGCCATGTGTTTTCTTCGTTCAGGTTAGAATTTATTATTTTACATCTGTATGTTTTGCGTGTATTTGTTGTTGCCGTGCTGTGATTGGTCAGAAGTAATAGCTCCGTCGAATCACGTGTCTGCATTTGTTTACATTTCTGTTGCGCTTTCTACGTTTGTATATATAGCAAGGTGTAATGGTGTTTGATGGTGCAGTGGTATCTGAGTTGCAGTGCAGTGTTGGAGACCTGTGGTGTGGTTTTATTTTATTTTGTAATTTGTTAAATACTAATCTCGTGTTGGTGGAGAGTTTCCAGTTGCTGTGTATATGTCTGGTTACTGGGTTGTCTCCTCCAGTATGGGATGGGTTTTCGTCGATCTTTACGAAGTATATGTTGCTGTTCAGCCTCTCTGTGGCTTTAACATTATGATAGGTTGTTAAAGCTAAGGAGTGGTTGATTTGCAGCGTGGTATTGCAACATGTTTTCTTCAAATCAATTACTTCTTACGGTAGATGGGTACATGGTTGACTCAATAGCGCGCGGTTGGTGTTAAGTATGAGATTCATCACTGGGTGCTATTGGGTCCATCACGCTTCTCACAAGCGTCGTTTTGGATTAATACAATTTGGATTGAATTTCTTTTTTTTTCTTAGAACAGTAAATACTTAAGCATAGGCTGCATTTATGGTATGTGCACTATCAACTCAACAATGCACAATTGATGTTGTCATTCATATTGATGTTGTCATTTTGATGTTGTCATCACTGGGTATTGTTGGGTTGGAAAATGCCATGTGTTTTCTTCGTTCAGGTTAGAATTTATTATTTTACATCTGTATGTTTTGCGTGTATTTGTTGTTGCCGTGCTGTGATTGGTCAGAAGTAATAGCTCCGTCCAATCGCGTGTCTGCATTTGTTTACATTTCTGTTGCGCTTTCTACGTTTGTATATATAGCAAGGTGTAATGGTGTTTGATGGTAAATGTCTCTCTTCTCACAAGCGTCGTTTTGGATTAATACAATTTGGATTGAATTTCTTTTTTATTTTCTTGGAACAGTAAATACTTAAGCATAGGCTGCATTTATGGTATGTGCACTATCAACTCAACAATTCACAATTGATGTTGTCATTTATATTCATCACTGGGTATTGTTGGGTTGGAAAATGCCATGTGTTTTCTTCGTTGAGGTTAGCATTTATTATTTTACATCTGTATGTTGCGTTTATTTGTTGTTGCCGTGCTGTGATTGGTCAGAAGTAATAGCTTCGTCCAATCGCGTGTCAGCATTTGTTTACATTTCTGTTGCGCTTTCTACGTTTGTATATATAGCAAGGTGTAATGGTGTTTGATGGTGCAGTGGTATCTGAGTTGCAGTGCAGTGTTGGAGACCTGTGGTATGGTTTTATTTTATTTTGTAATCTGCTAAATACTAATCTCGTGTTGGTGGAGAGTTTCCAGTTGCTGTGTATATGTCTGGTTACTGGGTTGTCTCCTCCAGTATGGGATGGGTTTTCGTCGATCTTTACGAAGTATATGTTGCTGTTCAGCCTCTCTGTGGCTTTAACATTATGATAGGTTGTTAAAGCTAAGGAGTGGTTGATTTGCAGCGTGGTATTGCAACATGTTTTCTTCAAATCAATTACTTCTTACGGTAGATGGGTACATGGTTGACTCAATAGCGCGCGGTTGGTGTTAAGTATGAGATTCATCACTGGGTGCTATTGGGTCTATCACGCTTCTCACAAGCGTCGTTTTGGATTAATACAATTTGGATTGAATTTCTTTTTTTATTTTCTTAGAACAGTAAATACTTAAGCATAGGCTGCATTTATGGTATGTGCACTATCAACTCAACAATGCACAATTGATGTTGTCATTTATATTCATCACTGGGTATTGTTGGGTTGGAAAATGCCATGTGTTTTCTTCGTTGAGGTTAGCATTTATTATTTTACATCTGTACGTTGCGTTTATTTGTTGTTGCCGTGCTGTGATTGGTCAGAAGTAATAGCTTCGTCCAGTCGCGTGTCTGCATTTGTTTACATTTCTGTTGCGCTTTCTACGTTTGTATATATAGCAAGGTGTAATGGTGTTTGATGGTGCAGTGGTATCTGAGTTGCAGTGCAGTGTTGGAGACCTGTGGTGTGGTTTTATTTTATTTTGTAATTATTTAAATACTAATCTCGTGTTGGTGGAGAGTTTCCAGTTGCTGTGTATATGTTTGGTTACTGGGTTGTCTCCTCCAGTATGGGATGGGTTTTCGTCGATCTTTACGAAGTATATGTTGCTGTTCAGCCTCTCTGTGGCTTTAACATTATGTTAGGTTGTTAAAGCTAATCAGTGGTTGATTTGCAGCGTGGTATTGCAACATGTTTTCTTCAAATCAATTACTTCTTACGGTAGATGGGTACATGGTTGACTCAATAGCGCGCGGTTGGTGTTAAGCATGAGATTCATCACTGGGTGCTATTGGGTCTATCACGCTTCTCACAAGCGTCGTTTTGGATTAATACAATTTGGATTGAATTTCTTTTTTTATTTTCTTAGAACAGTAAATACTTAAGCATAGGCTGCATTTATGGTATGTGCACTATCAACTCAACAATGCACAATTGATGTTGTCATTTATATTCATCACTGGGTATTGTTGGGTTGGAAAATGCCATGTGTTTTCTTCGTTGAGGTTAGCATTTATTATTTTACATCTGTATGTTGCGTTTATTTGTGTTTGCCGTGCTGTGATTGGTCAGAAGTAATAGCTTCGTCCAATCGCGTGTCTGCATTTGTTTACATTTCTGTTGCGCTTTCTACGTTTGTATATATAGCAAGGTGTAATGGTGTTTGATGGTGCAGTGGTATCTGAGTTGCAGTGCAGTGTTGGAGACCTGTGGTATGGTTTTATTTTATTTTGTAATTTGTTAAATACTAATCTCGTGTTGGTGGAGAGTTTCCAGTTGCTGTGTATATGTCTGGTTACTGGGTTGTCTCCTCCAGTATGGGATGGGTTTTCGTCGATCTTTACGAAGTATATGTTGCTGTTCAGCCTCTCTGTGGCTTTAACATTATGATAGGTTGTTAAAGCTAAGGAGTGGTTGATTTGCAGCGTGGTATTGCAACATGTTTTCTTAAATCAATTACTTCTTACAGTAGATGGGTACATGGTTGACTCAATAGCGCGCGGTTGGTGTTAAGTATGAGATTCATCACTGGGTGCTATTGGGTCTATCACGCTTCTCACAAGCGTCGTTTTGGATTAATACAATTTGGATTGAATTTCTTTTTTTATTTTCTTAGAACAGTAAATACTTAAGCATAGGCTGCATTTATGGTATGTGCACTATCAACTCAACAATGCACAATTGATGTTGTCATTTATATTCATCACTGGGTATTGTTGGGTTGGAAAATGCCATGTGTTTTCTTCGTTGAGGTTAGCATTTATTATTTTACATCTGTATGTTGCGTTTATTTGTTGTTGCCGTGCTGTGATTGGTCAGAAGTAATAGCTTCGTCCAATCGCGTGTCTGCATTTGTTTACATTTCTGTTGCGATTTCTACGTTTGTATATATAGCAAGGTGTAATGGTGTTTGATGGTGCAGTGGTATCTGAGTTGCAGTGCAGTGTTGGAGACCTGTGGTATGGTTTTATTTTATTTTGTAATCTGCTAAATACTAATCTCGTGTTGGTGGAGAGTTTCCAGTTGCTGTGTATATGTCTGGTTACTGGGTTGTCTCCTCCAGTATGGGATAGGTTTTCGTCGATCTTTACGAAGTATATGTTGCTGTTCAGCCTCTCTGTGGCTTTAACATTATGATAGGTTGTTAAAGCTAAGGAGTGGTTGATTTGCAGCGTGGTATTGCAACATGTTTTCTTCAAATCAATTACTTCTTACGGTAGATGGGTACATGGTTGACTCAATAGCGCGCGGTTGGTGTTAAGTATGAGATTCATCACTGGGTGCTATTGGGTCTATCACGCTTCTCACAAGCGTCGTTTTGGATTAATACAATTTGGATTGAATTTCTTTTTTTATTTTCTTAGAACAGTAAATACTTAAGCATAGGCTGCATTTATGGTATGTGCACTATCAACTCAACAATGCACAATTGATGTTGTCATTTATATTCATCACTGGGTATTGTTGGGTTGGAAAATGCCATGTGTTTTCTTCGTTGAGGTTAGCATTTATTATTTTACATCTGTATGTTGCGTTTATTTGTTGTTGCCGTGCTGTGATTGGTCAGAAGTAATAGCTTCGTCCAATCGCGTGTCTGCATTTGTTTACATTTCTGTTGCGCTGTCTACGTTTGTATATATAGCAAGGTGTAATGGTGTTTGATGGTGCAGTGGTATCTGAGTTGCAGTGCAGTGTTGGAGACCTGTGGTATGGTTTTATTTTATTTTGTAATTTGCTAAATACTAATCTCGTGTTGGTGGAGAGTTTCCAGTTGCTGTGTATATGTCTGGTTACTGGGTTGTCTCCTCCAGTATGGGATGGGTTTTCGTCGATCTTTACGAAGTATATGTTGCTGTTCAGCCTCTCTGTGGCTTAACATTATGATAGGTTGTTAGAGCTAAGGAGTGGTTGATTTGCAGCGTGGTATTGCAACATGTTTTCTTCAAATCAATTACTTCTTACGGTAGATGGGTACATGGTTGACTCAATAGCGCGCGGTTGGTGTTAAGTATGAGATTCATCACTGGGTGCTATTGGGTCTATCACGCTTCTCACAAGCGTCGTTTTGGATTAATACAATTTGGATTGAATTTCTTTTTTTATTTTCTTAGAACAGTAAATACTTAAGCATAGGCTGCATTTATGGTATGTGCACTATCAACTCAACAATGCACAATTGATGTTGTCATTTATATTCATCACTGGGTATTGTTGGGTTGGAAAATGCCATGTGTTTTCTTCGTTGAGGTTAGCATTTATTATTTTACATCTGTACGTTGCGTTTATTTGTTGTTGCCGTGCTGTGATTGGTCAGAAGTAATAGCTTCGTCCAGTCGCGTGTCTGCATTTGTTTACATTTCTGTTGCGCTTTCTACGTTTGTATATATAGCAAGGTGTAATGGTGTTTGATGGTGCAGTGGTATCTGAGTTGCAGTGCAGTGTTGGAGACCTGTGGTGTGGTTTTATTTTATTTTGTAATTATTTAAATACTAATCTCGTGTTGGTGGAGAGTTTCCAGTTGCTGTGTATATGTTTGGTTACTGGGTTGTCTCCTCCAGTATGGGATGGGTTTTCGTCGATCTTTACGAAGTATATGTTGCTGTTCAGCCTCTCTGTGGCTTTAACATTATGTTAGGTTGTTAAAGCTAATCAGTGGTTGATTTGCAGCGTGGTATTGCAACATGTTTTCTTCAAATCAATTACTTCTTACGGTAGATGGGTACATGGTTGACTCAATAGCGCGCGGTTGGTGTTAAGCATGAGATTCATCACTGGGTGCTATTGGGTCTATCACGCTTCTCACAAGCGTCGTTTTGGATTAATACAATTTGGATTGAATTTCTTTTTTTATTTTCTTAGAACAGTAAATACTTAAGCATAGGCTGCATTTATGGTATGTGCACTATCAACTCAACAATGCACAATTGATGTTGTCATTTATATTCATCACTGGGTATTGTTGGGTTGGAAAATGCCATGTGTTTTCTTCGTTGAGGTTAGCATTTATTATTTTACATCTGTATGTTGCGTTTATTTGTGTTTGCCGTGCTGTGATTGGTCAGAAGTAATAGCTTCGTCCAATCGCGTGTCTGCATTTGTTTACATTTCTGTTGCGCTTTCTACGTTTGTATATATAGCAAGGTGTAATGGTGTTTGATGGTGCAGTGGTATCTGAGTTGCAGTGCAGTGTTGGAGACCTGTGGTATGGTTTTATTTTATTTTGTAATTTGTTAAATACTAATCTCGTGTTGGTGGAGAGTTTCCAGTTGCTGTGTATATGTCTGGTTACTGGGTTGTCTCCTCCAGTATGGGATGGGTTTTCGTCGATCTTTACGAAGTATATGTTGCTGTTCAGCCTCTCTGTGGCTTTAACATTATGATAGGTTGTTAAAGCTAAGGAGTGGTTGATTTGCAGCGTGGTATTGCAACATGTTTTCTTAAATCAATTACTTCTTACAGTAGATGGGTACATGGTTGACTCAATAGCGCGCGGTTGGTGTTAAGTATGAGATTCATCACTGGGTGCTATTGGGTCTATCACGCTTCTCACAAGCGTCGTTTTGGATTAATACAATTTGGATTGAATTTCTTTTTTTATTTTCTTAGAACAGTAAATACTTAAGCATAGGCTGCATTTATGGTATGTGCACTATCAACTCAACAATGCACAATTGATGTTGTCATTTATATTCATCACTGGGTATTGTTGGGTTGGAAAATGCCATGTGTTTTCTTCGTTGAGGTTAGCATTTATTATTTTACATCTGTATGTTGCGTTTATTTGTTGTTGCCGTGCTGTGATTGGTCAGAAGTAATAGCTTCGTCCAATCGCGTGTCTGCATTTGTTTACATTTCTGTTGCGATTTCTACGTTTGTATATATAGCAAGGTGTAATGGTGTTTGATGGTGCAGTGGTATCTGAGTTGCAGTGCAGTGTTGGAGACCTGTGGTATGGTTTTATTTTATTTTGTAATCTGCTAAATACTAATCTCGTGTTGGTGGAGAGTTTCCAGTTGCTGTGTATATGTCTGGTTACTGGGTTGTCTCCTCCAGTATGGGATAGGTTTTCGTCGATCTTTACGAAGTATATGTTGCTGTTCAGCCTCTCTGTGGCTTTAACATTATGATAGGTTGTTAAAGCTAAGGAGTGGTTGATTTGCAGCGTGGTATTGCAACATGTTTTCTTCAAATCAATTACTTCTTACGGTAGATGGGTACATGGTTGACTCAATAGCGCGCGGTTGGTGTTAAGTATGAGATTCATCACTGGGTGCTATTGGGTCTATCACGCTTCTCACAAGCGTCGTTTTGGATTAATACAATTTGGATTGAATTTCTTTTTTTATTTTCTTAGAACAGTAAATACTTAAGCATAGGCTGCATTTATGGTATGTGCACTATCAACTCAACAATGCACAATTGATGTTGTCATTTATATTCATCACTGGGTATTGTTGGGTTGGAAAATGCCATGTGTTTTCTTCGTTGAGGTTAGCATTTATTATTTTACATCTGTATGTTGCGTTTATTTGTTGTTGCCGTGCTGTGATTGGTCAGAAGTAATAGCTTCGTCCAATCGCGTGTCTGCATTTGTTTACATTTCTGTTGCGCTGTCTACGTTTGTATATATAGCAAGGTGTAATGGTGTTTGATGGTGCAGTGGTATCTGAGTTGCAGTGCAGTGTTGGAGACCTGTGGTATGGTTTTATTTTATTTTGTAATTTGCTAAATACTAATCTCGTGTTGGTGGAGAGTTTCCAGTTGCTGTGTATATGTCTGGTTACTGGGTTGTCTCCTCCAGTATGGGATGGGTTTTCGTCGATCTTTACGAAGTATATGTTGCTGTTCAGCCTCTCTGTGGCTTAACATTATGATAGGTTGTTAGAGCTAAGGAGTGGTTGATTTGCAGCGTGGTATTGCAACATGTTTTCTTCAAATCAATTACTTCTTACGGTAGATGGGTACATGGTTGACTCAATAGCGCGCGGTTGGTGTTAAGTATGAGATTCATCACTGGGTGCTATTGGGTCTATCACGCTTCTCACAAGCGTCGTTTTGGATTAATACAATTTGGATTGAATTTCTTTTTTTATTTTCTTAGAACAGTAAATACTTAAGCATAGGCTGCATTTATGGTATGTGCACTATCAACTCAACAATGCACAATTGATGTTGTCATTTATATTCATCACTGGGTATTGTTGGGTTGGAAAATGCCATGTGTTTTCTTCGTTGAGGTTAGCATTTATTATTTTACATCTGTATGTTGCGTTTATTTGTTTGCCGTGCTGTGATTGGTCAGAAGTAAGAGCTTCGTCCAATCGCGTGTCTGCATTTGTTTACATTTCTGTTGCGCTTTCTACGTTTGTATATATAGCAAGGTGTAATGGTGTTTGATGGTGCAGTGGTATCTGAGTTGCAGTGCAGTGTTGGAGACTTGTGGTATGGTTTTATTTTATTTTGTAATTTGTTAAATACTAATCTCGTGTTTGTGGAGAGTTTCCAGTTGCTGTGTATATGTCTGGTTACTGGGTTGTCTCCTCCAGTATGGGATGGGTTTTCGTCGATCTTTACGAAGTATATGTTGCTGTTCAGCCTCTCTGTGGCTTTAACATTATGATAGGTTGTTAAAGCTAAGGAGTGGTTGATTTGCAGCGTGGTATTGCAACATGTTTTCTTCAAATCAATTACTTCTTACGGTAGATGGGTACATGGTTGACTCAATAGCGCGCGGTTGGTGTTAAGTATGAGATTCATCACTGGGTGCTATTAGGTCTATCACGCTTCTCACAAGCGTCGTTTTGGATTAATACAATTTGGATTGAATTTCTTTTTTTATTTTCTTAGAACAGTAAATACTTAAGCATAGGCTGCATTTATGGTATGTGCACTATCAACTCAACAATGCACAATTGATGTTGTCATTTATATTCATCACTGGGTATTGTTGGGTTGGAAAATGCCATGTGTTTTCTTCGTTCAGGTTAGAATTTATTATTTTACATCTGTATGTTTTGCGTTTATTTGTTGTTGCCGTGCTGTGATTGGTCAGAAGTAATAGCTTCGTCCAATCGCAAGTCTGCATTTGTTTACATTTCTGTTGCGCTTTCTACGTTTGTATATATAGCAAGGTGTAATGGTGTTTGATGGTGCAGTGGTATCTGAGTTGCAGTGCAGTGTTGGAGACCTGTGGTATGGTTTTATTTTATTTTGTAATTTGTTAAATACTAATCTCGTGTTGGTGGAGAGTTTCCAGTTGCTGTGTATATGTTTGGTTACTGGGTTGCCATCCTCCAGTATGGGATGGGTTTTCGTCGATCTTTACGAAGTATATGTTGCTGTTCAGCCTCTCTGTGGCTTTAACATTATGATAGGTTGTTAAAGCTAAGGAGCGGTTGATTTGCAGCGTGGTATTGCAACATGTTTTCTTCAAATCAATTACTTCTTACGGTAGATGGGTACATGGTTGATTCAATAGCGCGCGGTTGGTGATAAGTATGAGATTCATCACTGGGTGCTATTGGGTCTATCACGCTTCTCACAAGCGTCGTTTTGGATTAATACAATTTGGATTGAATTTCTTTTTTTTTCTTAGAACAGTAAATACTTAAGCATAGGCTGCATTTATGGTATGTGCACTATCAACTCAATAATGCACAATTGATGTTGTCATTTATATTCATCACTGGGTATTGTTGGGTTGGAAAATGCCATGTGTTTTCTTCGTTCAGGTTAGAATTTATTATTTTACATCTGTATGTTTTGCGTGTATTTGTTGTTGCCGTGCTGTGATTGGTCAGAAGTAATAGCTCCGTCGAATCACGTGTCTGCATTTGTTTACATTTCTGTTGCGCTTTCTACGTTTGTATATATAGCAAGGTGTAATGGTGTTTGATGGTGCAGTGGTATCTGAGTTGCAGTGCAGTGTTGGAGACCTGTGGTGTGGTTTTATTTTATTTTGTAATTTGTTAAATACTAATCTCGTGTTGGTGGAGAGTTTCCAGTTGCTGTGTATATGTCTGGTTACTGGGTTGTCTCCTCCAGTATGGGATGGGTTTTCGTCGATCTTTACGAAGTATATGTTGCTGTTCAGCCTCTCTGTGGCTTTAACATTATGATAGGTTGTTAAAGCTAAGGAGTGGTTGATTTGCAGCGTGGTATTGCAACATGTTTTCTTCAAATCAATTACTTCTTACGGTAGATGGGTACATGGTTGACTCAATAGCGCGCGGTTGGTGTTAAGTATGAGATTCATCACTGGGTGCTATTGGGTCCATCACGCTTCTCACAAGCGTCGTTTTGGATTAATACAATTTGGATTGAATTTCTTTTTTTTTTCTTAGAACAGTAAATACTTAAGCATAGGCTGCATTTATGGTATGTGCACTATCAACTCAACAATGCACAATTGATGTTGTCATTCATATTGATGTTGTCATTTTGATGTTGTCATCACTGGGTATTGTTGGGTTGGAAAATGCCATGTGTTTTCTTCGTTCAGGTTAGAATTTATTATTTTACATCTGTATGTTTTGCGTGTATTTGTTGTTGCCGTGCTGTGATTGGTCAGAAGTAATAGCTCCGTCCAATCGCGTGTCTGCATTTGTTTACATTTCTGCTGCGCTTTCTACGTTTGTATATATAGCAAGGTGTAATGGTGTTTGATGGTAAATGTCTCTCTTCTCACAAGCGTCGTTTTGGATTAATACAATTTGGATTGAATTTCTTTTTTATTTTCTTAGAACAGTAAATACTTAAGCATAGGCTGCATTTATGGTATGTGCACTATCAACTCAACAATTCACAATTGATGTTGTCATTATATTCATCACTGGGTATTGTTGGGTTGGAAAATGCCATGTGTTTTCTTCGTCCAGGTTTGAATTTATTATTTTACATCTGTATGTTTTGCGTGTATTTGTTGTTGCCGTGCTGTGATTGGTCAGAAGTAATAGCTCCGTCCAATCGCGTGTCTGCATTTGTTTACATTTCTGTTGCGCTTTCTACGTTTGTATATATAGCAAGGTGTAATGGTGTTTGATGGTGCAGTGGTATCTGAGTTGCAGTGCAGTGTTGGAGACCTGTGGTGTGGTTTTATTTTATTTTGTAATTTGTTAAATACTAATCTCGTGTTGGTGGAGAGTTTCCAGTTGCTGTGTATATGTCTGGTTACTGGGTTGTCTCCTCCAGTATGGGATGGGTTTTCGTCGATCTTTACGAAGTATATGTTGCTGTTCAGCCTCTCTGTGGCTTTAACATTATGATACGTTGTTAAAGCTAAGGAGTGGTTGATTTGCAGCGTGGTATTGCAACATGTTTTCTTCAAATCAATTACTTCTTACGGTAGATGGGTACATGGTTGACTCAATAGCGCGCGGTTGGTGTTAAGTATGAGATTCATCACTGGGTGCTATTGGGTCTATCACGCTTCTCACAAGCGTCGTTTTGGATTAATACAATTTGGATTGAATTTCTTTTTTTTTTTTTTTCTTAGAACAGTAAATACTTAAGCATAGGCTGCATTTATGGTATGTGCACTATCAACTCAACATTGCACAATTGATGTTGTCATTTATATTCATCACTGGGTATTGCTGGGTTGGAAAATGCCATGTGTTTTCTTCGTTCAGGTTAGAATTTATTATTTTACATCTGTATGTTTTGTGTTTATTTGTTGTTGCCGTGCTGTGATTGGTCAGAAGTAATAGCTTCGTCCAATCGCAAGTCTGCATTTGTTTACATTTCTGTTGCGCTTTCTACGTTTGTATATATAGCAAGGTGTAATGGTGTTTGATGGTGCAGTGGTATCTGAGTTGCAGTGCAGTGTTGGAGACCTGTGGTATGGTTTTATTTTATTTTGTAATTTGTTAAATACTAATCTCGTGTTGGTGGAGAGTTTCCAGTTGCTGTGTATATGTCTGGTTACTGGGTTGCCATCCTCCAGTATGGGATGGGTTTTCGTCGATCTTTACGAAGTATATGTTGCTGTTCAGCCTCTCTGTGGCTTTAACATTATGATAGGTTGTTAAAGCTAAGGAGTGGTTGATTTGCAGCGTGGTATTGCAACATGTTTTCTTCAAATCAATTACTTCTTACGGTAGATGGGTACATGGTTGACTCAATAGCGCGCGGTTGGTGTTAAGTATGAGATTCATCACTGGGTGCTATTGGGTCTATCACGCTTCTCACAAGCGTCGTTTTGGATTAATACAATTTGGATTGAATTTCTTTTTTTATTTTCTTAGAACAGTAAATACTTAAGCATAGGCTGCATTTATGGTTGTGCACTATCAACTCAACAATGCACAATTGATGTTGTCATTTATATTCATCCCTGGGTATTGTTGGGTTGGAAAATGCCATGTGTTTTCTTCGTTGAGGTTAGCATTTATTATTTTACATCTGTATGTTGCGTTTATTTGTTGTTGCCGTGCTGTGATTGGTCAGAATTAATAGCTTCGTCCAATCGCGTGTCTGCATTTGTTTACATTTCTGTTGCGCTTTCTACGTTTGTATATATAGCAAGGTGTAATGGTGTTTGATGGTGCAGTGGTATCTGAGTTGCAGTGCAGTGTTGGAGACCTGTGGTGTGGTTTTATTTTATTTTGTAATTTGTTAAATACTAATCTCGTGTTGGTGGAGAGTTTCCAGTTGCTGTGTATATGTCTGGTTACTGGGTTGTCTCCTCCAGTATGGGATGGGTTTTCGTCGATCTTTACGAAGTATATGTTGCTGTTCAGCCTCTCTGTGGCTTTAACATTATGATAGGTTGTTAAAGCTAAGGAGTTGTTGATTTGCAGCGTGGTATTGCAACATGTTTTCTTCAAATCAATTACTTCTTACGGTAGATGGGTACATGGTTGACTCAATAGCGCGCGGTTGGTGTTAAGTATGAGATTCATCACTGGGTGCTATTGGGTCTATCACGCTTCTCACAAGCGTCGTTTTGGATTAATACAATTTGGATTGAATTTCTTTTTTTTTCTTAGAACAGTAAATACTTAAGCATAGGCTGCATTTATGGTATGTGCACTATCAACTCAACAATGCACAATTGATGTTGTCATTTATATTCATCACTGGGTATTGCTGGGTTGGAAAATGCCATGTGTTTTCTTCGTTCAGGTTAGAATTTATTATTTTACATCTGTATGTTTTGCGTTTATTTGTTGTTGCCGTGCTGTGATTGGTCAGAAGTAATAGCTTCGTCCAATCGCAAGTCTGCATTTGTTTACATTTCTGTTGCGCTTTCTACGTTTGTATATATAGCAAGGTGTAATGGTGTTTGATTGTGCAGTGGTATCTGAGTTGCAGTGCAGTGTTGGAGACCTGTGGTATGGTTTTATTTTATTTTGTAATTTGTTAAATACTAATCTCGTGTTGGTGGAGAGTTTCCAGTTGCTGTGTATATGTCTGGTTACTGGGTTGCCATCCTCCAGTATGGGATGGGTTTTCGTCGATCTTTACGAAGTATATGTTGCTGTTCAGCCTCTCTGTGGCTTTAACATTATGATAGGTTGTTAAAGCTAAGGAGTGGTTGATTTGCAGCGTGGTATTGCAACATGTTTTCTTCAAATCAATTACTTCTTACGGTAGATGGGTACATGGTTGACTCAATAGCGCGCGGTTGGTGTTAAGTATGAGATTCATCACTGGGTGCTATTGGGTCTATCACGCTTCTCACAAGCGTCGTTTTGGATTAATACAATTTGGATTTAATTTCTTTTTTATTTTCTAAGAGCAGTAAATACTTAAGCATAGGCTGCATTTATGGTATGTGCACTATCAACTCAACAATGCACAATTGATGTTGTCATTTATATTCATCACTGGGTATTGTTGGGTTGGAAAATGCCATGTGTTTTCTTCGTTCAGGTTAGAATTTATTATTTTACATCTGTATGTTTTGCGTTTATTTGTTGTTGCCGTGCTGTGATTGGTCAGAAGTAATAGCTTCGTCCAATCGCAAGTCTGCATTTGTTTACATTTCTGTTGCGCTTTCTACGTTTGTATATATAGCAAGGTGTAATGGTGTTTGATGGTGCAGTGGTATCTGAGTTGCAGTGCAGTGTTGGAGACCTGTGGTATGGTTTTATTTTATTTTGTAATTTGTTAAATACTAATCTCGTGTTGGTGGAGAGTTTCCAGTTGCTGTGTATATGTCTGGTTACTGGGTTGTCTCCTCCAGTATGGGATGGGTTTTCGTCGATCTTTACGAAGTATATGTTGCTGTTCAGCCTCTCTGTGGCTTTAACATTATGATACGTTGTTAAAGCTAAGGAGTGGTTGATTTGCAGCGTGGTATTGCAACATGTTTTCTTCAAATCAATTACTTCTTACGGTAGATGGGTACATGGTTGACTCAATAGCGCGCGGTTGGTGTTAAGTATGAGATTCATCACTGGGTGCTATTGGGTCTATCACGCTTCTCACAAGCGTCGTTTTGGATTAATACAATTTGGATTGAATTTCTTTTTTTATTTTCTTAGAACAGTAAATACTTAAGCATAGGCTGCATTTATGGTATGTGCACTATCAACTCAACAATGAACAATTGATGTTGTCATTTATATTCATCACTGGGTATTGTTGGGTTGGAAAATGCCATGTGTTTTCTTCGTTGAGGTTAGCATTTATTATTTTACATCTGTATGTTGCGTTTATTTGTTGTTGCCGTGCTGTGATTGGTCAGAAGTAAGAGCTTCGTCCAATCGCGTGTCTGCATTTGTTTACATTTCTGTTGCGCTTTCTACGTTTGTATATATAGCAAGGTGTAATGGTGTTTGATGGTGCAGTGGTATCTGAGTTGCAGTGCAGTGTTGGAGACCTGTGGTATGGTTTTATTTTATTTTGTAATTTGTTAAATACTAATCTCGTGTTGGTGGAGAGTTTCCAGTTGCTGTGTATATGTCTGGTTACTGGGTTGTCTCCTCCAGTATGGGATAGGTTTTCGTCGATCTTTACGAAGTATATGTTGCTGTTCAGCCTCTCTGTGGCTTTAACATTATGATAGGTTGTTAAAGCTAAGGAGTGGTTGATTTGCAGCGTGGTATTGCAACATGTTTTCTTCAAATCAATTACTTCTTACGGTAGATGGGTACATGGTTGACTCAATAGCGCGCGGTTGGTGTTAAGTATGAGATTCATCACTGGGTGCTATTGGGTCTATCACGCTTCTCACAAGCGTCGTTTTGGATTAATACAATTTGGATTGAATTTCTTTTTTTATTTTCTTAGAACAGTAAATACTTAAGCATAGGCTGCATTTATGGTATGTGAACTATCAACTCAACAATGCACAATTGATGTTGTCATTTATATTCATCACTGGGTATTGTTGGGTTGGAAAATGCCATGTGTTTTCTTCGTTGAGGTTAGCATTTATTATTTTACATCTGTATGTTGCGTTTATTTGTTTGCCGTGCTGTGATTGGTCAGAAGTAAGAGCTTCGTCCAATCGCGTGTCTGCATTTGTTTACATTTCTGTTGCGCTTTCTACGTTTGTATATATAGCAAGGTGTAATGGTGTTTGATGGTGCAGTGGTATCTGAGTTGCAGTGCAGTGTTGGAGACCTGTGGTATGGTTTTATTTTATTTTGTAATTTGTTAAATACTAATCTCGTGTTGGTGGAGAGTTTCCAGTTGCTGTGTATATGTCTGGTTACTGGGTTGTCTCCTCCAGTATGGGATGGGTTTTCGTCGATCTTTACGAAGTATATGTTGCTGTTCAGCCTCTCTGTGGCTTTAACATTATGGTAGGTTGTTAAAGCTAAGGAGTGGTTGATTTGCAGCGTGGTATTGCAACATGTTTTCTTCAAATCAATTACTTCTTACGGTAGATGGGTACATGGTTGACTCAATAGCGCGCGGTTGGTGTTAAGTATGAGATTCATCACTGGGTGCTATTGGGTCTATCACGCTTCTCACAAGCGTCGTTTTGGATTAATACAATTTGGATTGAATTTCTTTTTTTATTTTCTTAGAACAGTAAATACTTAAGCATAGGCTGCATTTATGGTATGTGCACTATCAACTCAACAATGCACAATTGATGTTGTCATTTATATTCATCACTGGGTATTGTTGGGTTGGAAAATGCCATGTGTTTTCTTCGTTGAGGTTAGCATTTATTATTTTACATCTGTATGTTGCGTTTATTTGTTGTTGCCGTGCTGTGATTGGTCAGAAGTAATAGCTTCGTCCAATCGCGTGTCTGCATTTGTTTACATTTCTGTTGCGCTTTCTACGTTTGTATATATAGCAAGGTGTAATGGTGTTTGATGGTGCAGTGGTATCTGAGTTGCAGTGCAGTGTTGGAGACCTGTGGTATGGTTTTATTTTATTTTGTAATTTGTTAAATACTAATCTCGTGTTGGTGGAGAGTTTCCAGTTGCTGTGTATATGTCTGGTTACTGGGTTGTCTCCTCCAGTATGGGATGGGTTTTCGTCGATCTTTACGAAGTATATGTTGCTGTT
Organism: Thermobia domestica; assembly: GCF_964235325.1. NCBI lineage: Eukaryota > Metazoa > Arthropoda > Insecta > Zygentoma > Lepismatidae > Thermobia > Thermobia domestica. The sequence continues at coordinate 44,409 of NW_027656656.1, forward strand.
CAGCCTCTCTGTGGCTTTAACATTATGATAGGTTGTTAAAGCTAAGGAGTGGTTGATTTGCAGCGTGGTATTGCAACATGTTTTCTTCAAATCAATTACTTCTTACGGTAGATGGGTACATGGTTGACTCAATAGCGCGCGGTTGGTGTTAAGTATGAGATTCATCACTGGGTGCTATTGGGTCTATCACGCTTCTCACAAGCGTCGTTTTGGATTAATACAATTTGGATTGAATTTCTTTTTTTATTTTCTTAGAACAGTAAATACTTAAGCATAGGCTGCATTTATGGTATGTGCACTATCAACTCAACAATGCACAATTGATGTTGTCATTTATATTCATCACTGGGTATTGTTGGGTTGGAAAATGCCATGTGTTTTCTTCGTTGAGGTTAGCATTTATTATTTTACATCTGTATGTTGCGTTTATTTGTTGTTGCCGTGCTGTGATTGGTCAGAAGTAAGAGCTTCGTCCAATCGCGTGTCTGCATTTGTTTACATTTCTGTTGCGCTTTCTACGTTTGTATATATAGCAAGGTGTAATGGTGTTTGATGGTGCAGTGGTATCTGAGTTCCAGTGCAGTGTTGGAGACCTGTGGTATGGTTTTATTTTATTTTGTAATTTGTTAAATACTAATCTCGTGTTGGTGGAGAGTTTCCAGTTGCTGTGTATATGTCTGGTTACTGGGTTGTCTCCTCCAGTATGGGATGGGTTTTCGTCGATCTTTACGAAGTATATGTTGCTGTTCAGCCTCTCTGTGGCTTTAACATTATGATAGGTTGTTAAAGCTAAGGAGTGGTTGATTTGCAGCGTGGTATTGCAACATGTTTTCTTCAAATCAATTACTTCTTACGGTAGATGGGTACATGGTTGACTCAATAGCGCGCGGTTGGTGTTAAGTATGAGATTCATCACTGGGTGCTATTGGGTCTATCACGCTTCTCACAAGCGTCGTTTTGGATTAATACAATTTGGATTGAATTTCTTTTTTTATTTTCTTAGAACAGTAAATACTTAAGCATAGGCTGCATTTATGGTATGTGCACTATCAACTCAACAATGCACAATTGATGTTGTCATTTATATTCATCACTGGGTATTGTTGGGTTGGAAAATGACATGTGTTTTCTTCGTTGAGGTTAGCATTTATTATTTTACATCTGTATGTTGCGTTTATTTGTTGTTGCCGTGCTGTGATTGGTCAGAAGTAAGAGCTTCGTCCAATCGCGTGTCTGCATTTGTTTACATTTCTGTTGCGCTTTCTACGTTTGTATATATAGCAAGGTGTAATGGTGTTTGATGGTGCAGTGGTATCTGAGTTGCAGTGCAGTGTTGGAGACCTGTGGTATGGTTTTATTTTATTTTGTAATTTGTTAAATACTAATCTCGTGTTGGTGGAGAGTTTCCAGTTGCTGTGTATATGTCTGGTTACTGGGTTGTCTCCTCCAGTATGGGATAGGTTTTCGTCGATCTTTACGAAGTATATGTTGCTGTTCAGCCTCTCTGTGGCTTTAACATTATGATAGGTTGTTAAAGCTAAGGAGTGGTTGATTTGCAGCGTGGTATTGCAACATGTTTTCTTCAAATCAATTACTTCTTACGGTAGATGGGTACATGGTTGACTCAATAGCGTGCGGTTGGTGTTAAGTATGAGATTCATCACTGGGTGCTATTGGGTCTATCACGCTTCTCACAAGCGTCGTTTTGGATTAATACAATTTGGATTGAATTTCTTTTTTTTTAGAACAATAAATACTTAAGCATAGGCTGCATTTATGGTATGTGCACTATCAACTCAACAATGCACAATTGATGTTGTCATTTATATTCATCACTGGGTATTGTTGGGTTGGAAAATGCCATGTGTTTTCTTCGTTGAGGTTAGCATTTATTATTTTACATCTGTATGTTGCGTTTATTTGTTGTTGCCGTGCTGTGATTGGTCAGAAGTAAGAGCTTCGTCCAATCGCGTGTCTGCATTTGTTTACATTTCTGTTGCGCTTTCTACGTTTGTATATATAGCAAGGTGTAATGGTGTTTGATGGTGCAGTGGTATCTGAGTTGCAGTGCAGTGTTGGAGACCTGTGGTATGGTTTTATTTTATTTTGTAATTTGTTAAATACTAATCTCGTGTTGGTGGAGAGTTTCCAGTTGCTGTGTATATGTCTGGTTACTGGGTTGTCTCCTCCAGTATGGGATAGGTTTTCGTCGATCTTTACGAAGTATATGTTGCTGTTCAGCCTCTCTGTGGCTTTAACATTATGATAGGTTGTTAAAGCTAAGGAGTGGTTGATTTGCAGCGTGGTATTGCAACATGTTTTCTTCAAATCAATTACTTCTTACGGTAGATGGGTACATGGTTGACTCAATAGCGCGCGGTTGGTGTTAAGTATGAGATTCATCACTGGGTGCTATTGGGTCTATCACGCTTCTCACAAGCGTCGTTTTGGATTAATACAATTTGGATTGAATTTCTTTTTTTATTTTCTTAGAACAGTAAATACTTAAGCATAGGCTGCATTTATGGTATGTGAACTATCAACTCAACAATGCACAATTGATGTTGTCATTTATATTCATCACTGGGTATTGTTGGGTTGGAAAATGCCATGTGTTTTCTTCGTTGAGGTTAGCATTTATTATTTTACATCTGTATGTTGCGTTTATTTGTTGTTGCCGTGCTGTGATTGGTCAGAAGTAAGAGCTTCGTCCAATCGCGTGTCTGCATTTGTTTACATTTCTGTTGCGCTTTCTACGTTTGTATATATAGCAAGGTGTAATGGTGTTTGATGGTGCAGTGGTATCTGAGTTGCAGTGCAGTGTTGGAGACCTGTGGTATGGTTTTATTTTATTTTGTAATTTGTTAAATACTAATCTCGTGTTGGTGGAGAGTTTCCAGTTGCTGTGTATATGTCTGGTTACTGGGTTGTCTCCTCCAGTATGGGATGGGTTTTCGTCGATCTTTACGAAGTATATGTTGCTGTTCAGCCTCTCTGTGGCTTTAACATTATGATAGGTTGTTAAAGCTAAGGAGTGGTTGATTTGCAGCGTGGTATTGCAACATGTTTTCTTCAAATCAATTACTTCTTACGGTAGATGGGTACATGGTTGACTCAATAGCGCGCGGTTGGTGTTAAGTATGAGATTCATCACTGGGTGCTATTGGGTCTATCACGCTTCTCACAAGCGTCGTTTTGGATTAATACAATTTGGATTGAATTTCTTTTTTTATTTTCTTAGAACAGTAAATACTTAAGCATAGGCTGCATTTATGGTATGTGCACTATCAACTCAACAATGAACAATTGATGTTGTAATTTATATTCATCACTGGGTATTGTTGGGTTGGAAAATGCCATGTGTTTTCTTCGTTGAGGTTAGCATTTATTATTTTACATCTGTATGTTGCGTTTATTTGTTGTTGCCGTGCTGTGATTGGTCAGAAGTAAGAGCTTCGTCCAATCGCGTGTCTGCATTTGTTTACATTTCTGTTGCGCTTTCTACGTTTGTATATATAGCAAGGTGTAATGGTGTTTGATGGTGCAGTGGTATCTGAGTTGCAGTGCAGTGTTGGAGACCTGTGGTATGGTTTTATTTTATTTTGTAATTTGTTAAATACTAATCTCGTGTTGGTGGAGAGTTTCCAGTTGCTGTGTATATGTCTGGTTACTGGGTTGTCTCCTCCAGTATGGGATGGGTTTTCGTCGATCTTTACGAAGTATATGTTGCTGTTCAGCCTCTCTGTGGCTTTAACATTATGATAGGTTGTTAAAGCTAAGGAGTGGTTGATTTGCAGCGTGGTATTGCAACATGTTTTCTTCAAATCAATTACTTCTTACGGTAGATGGGTACATGGTTGACTCAATAGCGCGCGGTTGGTGTTAAGTATGAGATTCATCTCTTGGTGCTATTGGGTCTATCACGCTTCTCACAAGCGTCGTTTTGGATTAATACAATTTGGATTGAATTTCTTTTTTTATTTTCTTAGAACAGTAAATACTTAAGCATAGGCTGCATTTATGGTATGTGCACTATCAACTCAACAATGCACAATTGATGTTGTCATTTATATTCATCACTGGGTATTGTTGGGTTGGAAAATGCCATGTGTTTTCTTCGTTGAGGTTGGCATTTATTATTTTACATCTGTATGTTGCGTTTATTTGTTGTTGCCGTGCTGTGATTGGTCAGAAGTAAGAGCTTCGTCCAATCGCGTGTCTGCATTTGTTTACATTTCTGTTGCGCTTTCTACGTTTGTATATATAGCAAGGTGTAATGGTGTTTGATGGTGCAGTGGTATCTGAGTTCCAGTGCAGTGTTGGAGACCTGTGGTATGGTTTTATTTTATTTTGTAATTTGTTAAATACTAATCTCGTGTTGGTGGAGAGTTTCCAGTTGCTGTGTATATGTCTGGTTACTGGGTTGTCTCCTCCAGTATGGGATGGGTTTTCGTCGATCTTTACGAAGTATATGTTGCTGTTCAGCCTCTCTGTGGCTTTAACATTATGATAGGTTGTTAAAGCTAAGGAGTGGTTGATTTGCAGCGTGGTATTGCAACATGTTTTCTTCAAATCAATTACTTCTTACGGTAGATGGGTACATGGTTGACTCAATAGCGCGCGGTTGGTGTTAAGTATGAGATTCATCACTGGGTGCTATTGGGTCTATCACGCTTCTCACAAGCGTCGTTTTGGATTAATACAATTTGGATTGAATTTCTTTTTTTATTTTCTTAGAACAGTAAATACTTAAGCATAGGCTGCATTTATGGTATGTGCACTATCAACTCAACAATGCACAATTGATGTTGTCATTTATATTCATCACTGGGTATTGTTGGGTTGGAAAATGCCATGTGTTTTCTTCGTTGAGGTTAGCATTTATTATTTTACATCTGTATGTTGCGTTTATTTGTTGTTGCCGTGCTGTGATTGGTCAGAAGTAAGAGCTTCGTCCAATCGCGTGTCTGCATTTGTTTACATTTCTGTTGCGCTTTCTACGTTTGTATATATAGCAAGGTGTAATGGTGTTTGATGGTGCAGTGGTATCTGAGTTGCAGTGCAGTGTTGGAGACCTGTGGTATGGTTTTATTTTATTTTGTAATTTGTTAAATACTAATCTCGTGTTGGTGGAGAGTTTCCAGTTGCTGTGTATATGTCTGGTTACTGGGTTGTCTCCTCCAGTATGGGATGGGTTTTCGTCGATCTTTACGAAGTATATGTTGCTGTTCAGCCTCTCTGTGGCTTTAACATTATGATAGGTTGTTAAAGCTAAGGAGTGGTTGATTTGCAGCGTGGTATTGCAACATGTTTTCTTCAAATCAATTACTTCTTACGGTAGATGGGTACATGGTTGACTCAATAGCGCGCGGTTGGTGTTAAGTATGAGATTCATCACTGGGTGCTATTGGGTCTATCACGCTTCTCACAAGCGTCGTTTTGGATTAATACAATTTGGATTGAATTTCTTTTTTTATTTTCTTAGAACAGTAAATACTTAAGCATAGGCTGCATTTATGGTATGTGCACTATCAACTCAACAATGCACAATTGATGTTGTCATTTATATTCATCACTGGGTATTGTTGGGTTGGAAAATGCCATGTGTTTTCTTCGTTGAGGTTAGCATTTATTATTTTACATCTGTATGTTGCGTTTATTTGTTGTTGCCGTGCTGTGATTGGTCAGAAGTAAGAGCTTCGTCCAATCGCGTGTCTGCATTTGTTTACATTTCTGTTGCGCTTTCTACGTTTGTATATATAGCAAGGTGTAATGGTGTTTGATGGTGCAGTGGTATCTGAGTTCCAGTGCAGTGTTGGAGACCTGTGGTATGGTTTTATTTTATTTTGTAATTTGTTAAATACTAATCTCGTGTTGGTGGAGAGTTTCCAGTTGCTGTGTATATGTCTGGTTACTGGGTTGTCTCCTCCAGTATGGGATGGGTTTTCGTCGATCTTTACGAAGTATATGTTGCTGTTCAGCCTCTCTGTGGCTTTAACATTATGATAGGTTGTTAAAGCTAAGGAGTGGTTGATTTGCAGCGTGGTATTGCAACATGTTTTCTTCAAATCAATTACTTCTTACGGTAGATGGGTACATGGTTGACTCAATAGCGCGCGGTTGGTGTTAAGTATGAGATTCATCACTGGGTGCTATTGGGTCTATCACGCTTCTCACAAGCGTCGTTTTGGATTAATACAATTTGGATTGAATTTCTTTTTTTATTTTCTTAGAACAGTAAATACTTAAGCATAGGCTGCATTTATGGTATGTGCACTATCAACTCAACAATGCACAATTGATGTTGTCATTTATATTCATCACTGGGTATTGTTGGGTTGGAAAATGCCATGTGTTTTCTTCGTTGAGGTTAGCATTTATTATTTTACATCTGTATGTTGCGTTTATTTGTTGTTGCCGTGCTGTGATTGGTCAGAAGTAAGAGCTTCGTCCAATCGCGTGTCTGCATTTGTTTACATTTCTGTTGCGCTTTCTACGTTTGTATATATAGCAAGGTGTAATGGTGTTTGATGGTGCAGTGGTATCTGAGTTGCAGTGCAGTGTTGGAGACCTGTGGTATGGTTTTATTTTATTTTGTAATTTGTTAAATACTAATCTCGTGTTGGTGGAGAGTTTCCAGTTGCTGTGTATATGTCTGGTTACTGGGTTGTCTCCTCCAGTATGGGATAGGTTTTCGTCGATCTTTACGAAGTATATGTTGCTGTTCAGCCTCTCTGTGGCTTTAACATTATGATAGGTTGTTAAAGCTAAGGAGTGGTTGATTTGCAGCGTGGTATTGCAACATGTTTTCTTCAAATCAATTACTTCTTACGGTAGATGGGTACATGGTTGACTCAATAGCGTGCGGTTGGTGTTAAGTATGAGATTCATCACTGGGTGCTATTGGGTCTATCACGCTTCTCACAAGCGTCGTTTTGGATTAATACAATTTGGATTGAATTTCTTTTTTTTTTAGAACAATAAATACTTAAGCATAGGCTGCATTTATGGTATGTGCACTATCAACTCAACAATGCACAATTGATGTTGTCATTTATATTCATCACTGGGTATTGTTGGGTTGGAAAATGCCATGTGTTTTCTTCGTTGAGGTTAGCATTTATTATTTTACATCTGTATGTTGCGTTTATTTGTTGTTGCCGTGCTGTGATTGGTCAGAAGTAAGAGCTTCGTCCAATCGCGTGTCTGCATTTGTTTACATTTCTGTTGCGCTTTCTACGTTTGTATATATAGCAAGGTGTAATGGTGTTTGATGGTGCAGTGGTATCTGAGTTGCAGTGCAGTGTTGGAGACCTGTGGTATGGTTTTATTTTATTTTGTAATTTGTTAAATACTAATCTCGTGTTGGTGGAGAGTTTCCAGTTGCTGTGTATATGTCTGGTTACTGGGTTGTCTCCTCCAGTATGGGATAGGTTTTCGTCGATCTTTACGAAGTATATGTTGCTGTTCAGCCTCTCTGTGGCTTTAACATTATGATAGGTTGTTAAAGCTAAGGAGTGGTTGATTTGCAGCGTGGTATTGCAACATGTTTTCTTCAAATCAATTACTTCTTACGGTAGATGGGTACATGGTTGACTCAATAGCGCGCGGTTGGTGTTAAGTATGAGATTCATCACTGGGTGCTATTGGGTCTATCACGCTTCTCACAAGCGTCGTTTTGGATTAATACAATTTGGATTGAATTTCTTTTTTTATTTTCTTAGAACAGTAAATACTTAAGCATAGGCTGCATTTATGGTATGTGAACTATCAACTCAACAATGCACAATTGATGTTGTCATTTATATTCATCACTGGGTATTGTTGGGTTGGAAAATGCCATGTGTTTTCTTCGTTGAGGTTAGCATTTATTATTTTACATCTGTATGTTGCGTTTATTTGTTGTTGCCGTGCTGTGATTGGTCAGAAGTAAGAGCTTCGTCCAATCGCGTGTCTGCATTTGTTTACATTTCTGTTGCGCTTTCTACGTTTGTATATATAGCAAGGTGTAATGGTGTTTGATGGTGCAGTGGTATCTGAGTTGCAGTGCAGTGTTGGAGACCTGTGGTATGGTTTTATTTTATTTTGTAATTTGTTAAATACTAATCTCGTGTTGGTGGAGAGTTTCCAGTTGCTGTGTATATGTCTGGTTACTGGGTTGTCTCCTCCAGTATGGGATGGGTTTTCGTCGATCTTTACGAAGTATATGTTGCTGTTCAGCCTCTCTGTGGCTTTAACATTATGATAGGTTGTTAAAGCTAAGGAGTGGTTGATTTGCAGCGTGGTATTGCAACATGTTTTCTTCAAATCAATTACTTCTTACGGTAGATGGGTACATGGTTGACTCAATAGCGCGCGGTTGGTGTTAAGTATGAGATTCATCACTGGGTGCTATTGGGTCTATCACGCTTCTCACAAGCGTCGTTTTGGATTAATACAATTTGGATTGAATTTCTTTTTTTATTTTCTTAGAACAGTAAATACTTAAGCATAGGCTGCATTTATGGTATGTGCACTATCAACTCAACAATGAACAATTGATGTTGTAATTTATATTCATCACTGGGTATTGTTGGGTTGGAAAATGCCATGTGTTTTCTTCGTTGAGGTTAGCATTTATTATTTTACATCTGTATGTTGCGTTTATTTGTTGTTGCCGTGCTGTGATTGGTCAGAAGTAAGAGCTTCGTCCAATCGCGTGTCTGCATTTGTTTACATTTCTGTTGCGCTTTCTACGTTTGTATATATAGCAAGGTGTAATGGTGTTTGATGGTGCAGTGGTATCTGAGTTGCAGTGCAGTGTTGGAGACCTGTGGTATGGTTTTATTTTATTTTGTAATTTGTTAAATACTAATCTCGTGTTGGTGGAGAGTTTCCAGTTGCTGTGTATATGTCTGGTTACTGGGTTGTCTCCTCCAGTATGGGATGGGTTTTCGTCGATCTTTACGAAGTATATGTTGCTGTTCAGCCTCTCTGTGGCTTTAACATTATGATAGGTTGTTAAAGCTAAGGAGTGGTTGATTTGCAGCGTGGTATTGCAACATGTTTTCTTCAAATCAATTACTTCTTACGGTAGATGGGTACATGGTTGACTCAATAGCGCGCGGTTGGTGTTAAGTATGAGATTCATCTCTTGGTGCTATTGGGTCTATCACGCTTCTCACAAGCGTCGTTTTGGATTAATACAATTTGGATTGAATTTCTTTTTTTATTTTCTTAGAACAGTAAATACTTAAGCATAGGCTGCATTTATGGTATGTGCACTATCAACTCAACAATGCACAATTGATGTTGTCATTTATATTCATCACTGGGTATTGTTGGGTTGGAAAATGCCATGTGTTTTCTTCGTTGAGGTTGGCATTTATTATTTTACATCTGTATGTTGCGTTTATTTGTTGTTGCCGTGCTGTGATTGGTCAGAAGTAAGAGCTTCGTCCAATCGCGTGTCTGCATTTGTTTACATTTCTGTTGCGCTTTCTACGTTTGTATATATAGCAAGGTGTAATGGTTTTTGATGGTGCAGTGGTATCTGAGTTCCAGTGCAGTGTTGGAGACCTGTGGTATGGTTTTATTTTATTTTGTAATTTGTTAAATACTAATCTCGTGTTGGTGGAGAGTTTCCAGTTGCTGTGTATATGTCTGGTTACTGGGTTGTCTCCTCCAGTATGGGATGGGTTTTCGTCGATCTTTACGAAGTATATGTTGCTGTTCAGCCTCTCTGTGGCTTTAACATTATGATAGGTTGTTAAAGCTAAGGAGTGGTTGATTTGCAGCGTGGTATTGCAACATGTTTTCTTCAAATCAATTACTTCTTACGGTAGATGGGTACATGGTTGACTCAATAGCGCGCGGTTGGTGTTAAGTATGAGATTCATCACTGGGTGCTATTGGGTCTATCACGCTTCTCACAAGCGTCGTTTTGGATTAATACAATTTGGATTGAATTTCTTTTTTTATTTTCTTAGAACAGTAAATACTTAAGCATAGGCTGCATTTATGGTATGTGCACTATCAACTCAACAATGCACAATTGATGTTGTCATTTATATTCATCACTGGGTATTGTTGGGTTGGAAAATGCCATGTGTTTTCTTCGTTGAGGTTAGCATTTATTATTTTACATCTGTATGTTGCGTTTATTTGTTGTTGCCGTGCTGTGATTGGTCAGAAGTAAGAGCTTCGTCCAATCGCGTGTCTGCATTTGTTTACATTTCTGTTGCGCTTTCTACGTTTGTATATATAGCAAGGTGTAATGGTGTTTGATGGTGCAGTGGTATCTGAGTTGCAGTGCAGTGTTGGAGACCTGTGGTATGGTTTTATTTTATTTTGTAATTTGTTAAATACTAATCTCGTGTTGGTGGAGAGTTTCCAGTAGCTGTGTATATGTCTGGTTACTGGGTTGTCTCCTCCAGTATGGGATGGGTTTTCGTCGATCTTTACGAAGTATATGTTGCTGTTCAGCCTCTCTGTGGCTTTAACATTATGATAGGTTGTTAAAGCTAAGGAGTGGTTGATTTGCAGCGTGGTATTGCAACATGTTTTCTTCAAATCAATTACTTCTTACGGTAGATGGGTACATGGTTGACTCAATAGCGCGCGGTTGGTGTTAAGTATGAGATTCATCTCTTGGTGCTATTGGGTCTATCACGCTTCTCACAAGCGTCGTTTTGGATTAATACAATTTGGATTGAATTTCTTTTTTTATTTTCTTAGAACAGTAAATACTTAAGCATAGGCTGCATTTATGGTATGTGCACTATCAACTCAACAATGCACAATTGATGTTGTCATTTATATTCATCACTGGGTATTGTTGGGTTGGAAAATGCCATGTGTTTTCTTCGTTGAGGTTGGCATTTATTATTTTACATCTGTATGTTGCGTTTATTTGTTGTTGCCGTGCTGTGATTGGTCAGAAGTAAGAGCTTCGTCCAATCGCGTGTCTGCATTTGTTTACATTTCTGTTGCGCTTTCTACGTTTGTATATATAGCAAGGTGTAATGGTGTTTGATGGTGCAGTGGTATCTGAGTTCCAGTGCAGTGGTGGAGACCTGTGGTATGGTTTTATTTTATTTTGTAATTTGTTAAATACTAATCTCGTGTTGGTGGAGAGTTTCCAGTTGCTGTGTATATGTCTGGTTACTGGGTTGTCTCCTCCAGTATGGGATGGGTTTTCGTCGATCTTTACGAAGTATATGTTGCTGTTCAGCCTCTCTGTGGCTTTAACATTATGATAGGTTGTTAAAGCTAAGGAGTGGTTGATTTGCAGCGTGGTATTGCAACATGTTTTCTTCAAATCAATTACTTCTTACGGTAGATGGGTACATGGTTGACTCAATAGCGCGCGGTTGGTGTTAAGTATGAGATTCATCACTGGGTGCTATTGGGTCTATCACGCTTCTCACAAGCGTCGTTTTGGATTAATACAATTTGGATTGAATTTCTTTTTTTATTTTCTTAGAACAGTAAATACTTAAGCATAGGCTGCATTTATGGTATGTGCACTATCAACTCAACAATGCACAATTGATGTTGTCATTTATATTCATCACTGGGTATTGTTGGGTTGGAAAATGCCATGTGTTTTCTTCGTTGAGGTTAGCATTTATTATTTTACATCTGTATGTTGCGTTTATTTGTTGTTGCCGTGCTGTGATTGGTCAGAAGTAAGAGCTTCGTCCAATCGCGTGTCTGCATTTGTTTACATTTCTGTTGCGCTTTCTACGTTTGTATATATAGCAAGGTGTAATGGTGTTTGATGGTGCAGTGGTATCTGAGTTGCAGTGCAGTGTTGGAGACCTGTGGTATGGTTTTATTTTATTTTGTAATTTGTTAAATACTAATCTCGTGTTGGTGGAGAGTTTCCAGTTGCTGTGTATATGTCTGGTTACTGGGTTGTCTCCTCCAGTATGGGATGGGTTTTCGTCGATCTTTACGAAGTATATGTTGCTGTTCAGCCTCTCTGTGGCTTTAACATTATGATAGGTTGTTAAAGCTAAGGAGTGGTTGATTTGCAGCGTGGTATTGCAACATGTTTTCTTCAAATCAATTACTTCTTACGGTAGATGGGTACATGGTTGACTCAATAGCGCGCGGTTGGTGTTAAGTATGAGATTCATCTCTTGGTGCTATTGGGTCTATCACGCTTCTCACAAGCGTCGTTTTGGATTAATACAATTTGGATTGAATTTCTTTTTTTATTTTCTTAGAACAGTAAATACTTAAGCATAGGCTGCATTTATGGTATGTGCACTATCAACTCAACAATGCACAATTGATGTTGTCATTTATATTCATCACTGGGTATTGTTGGGTTGGAAAATGCCATGTGTTTTCTTCGTTGAGGTTGGCATTTATTATTTTACATCTGTATGTTGCGTTTATTTGTTGTTGCCGTGCTGTGATTGGTCAGAAGTAAGAGCTTCGTCCAATCGCGTGTCTGCATTTGTTTACATTTCTGTTGCGCTTTCTACGTTTGTATATATAGCAAGGTGTAATGGTGTTTGATGGTGCAGTGGTATCTGAGTTCCAGTGCAGTGTTGGAGACCTGTGGTATGGTTTTATTTTATTTTGTAATTTGTTAAATACTAATCTCGTGTTGGTGGAGAGTTTCCAGTTGCTGTGTATATGTCTGGTTACTGGGTTGTCTCCTCCAGTATGGGATGGGTTTTCGTCGATCTTTACGAAGTATATGTTGCTGTTCAGCCTCTCTGTGGCTTTAACATTATGATAGGTTGTTAAAGCTAAGGAGTGGTTGATTTGCAGCGTGGTATTGCAACATGTTTTCTTCAAATCAATTACTTCTTACGGTAGATGGGTACATGGTTGACTCAATAGCGCGCGGTTGGTGTTAAGTATGAGATTCATCACTGGGTGCTATTGGGTCTATCACGCTTCTCACAAGCGTCGTTTTGGATTAATACAATTTGGATTGAATTTCTTTTTTTATTTTCTTAGAACAGTAAATACTTAAGCATAGGCTGCATTTATGGTATGTGCACTATCAACTCAACAATGCACAATTGATGTTGTCATTTATATTCATCACTGGGTATTGTTGGGTTGGAAAATGCCATGTGTTTTCTTCGTTGAGGTTAGCATTTATTATTTTACATCTGTATGTTGCGTTTATTTGTTGTTGCCGTGCTGTGATTGGTCAGAAGTAAGAGCTTCGTCCAATCGCGTGTCTGCATTTGTTTACATTTCTGTTGCGCTTTCTACGTTTGTATATATAGCAAGGTGTAATGGTGTTTGATGGTGCAGTGGTATCTGAGTTGCAGTGCAGTGTTGGAGACCTGTGGTATGGTTTTATTTTATTTTGTAATTTGTTAAATACTAATCTCGTGTTGGTGGAGAGTTTCCAGTTGCTGTGTATATGTCTGGTTACTGGGTTGTCTCCTCCAGTATGGGATAGGTTTTCGTCGATCTTTACGAAGTATATGTTGCTGTTCAGCCTCTCTGTGGCTTTAACATTATGATAGGTTGTTAAAGCTAAGGAGTGGTTGATTTGCAGCGTGGTATTGCAACATGTTTTCTTCAAATCAATTACTTCTTACGGTAGATGGGTACATGGTTGACTCAATAGCGCGCGGTTGGTGTTAAGTATGAGATTCATCACTGGGTGCTATTGGGTCTATCACGCTTCTCACAAGCGTCGTTTTGGATTAATACAATTTGGATTGAATTTCTTTTTTTATTTTCTTAGAACAGTAAATACTTAAGCATAGGCTGCATTTATGGTATGTGCACTATCAACTCAACAATGCACAATTGATGTTGTCATTTATATTCATCACTGGGTATTGTTGGGTTGGAAAATGCCATGTGTTTTCTTCGTTGAGGTTAGCATTTATTATTTTACATCTGTATGTTGCGTTTATTTGTTTGCCGTGCTGTGATTGGTCAGAAGTAAGAGCTTCGTCCAATCGCGTGTCTGCATTTGTTTACATTTCTGTTGCGCTTTCTACGTTTGTATATATAGCAAGGTGTAATGGTGTTTGATGGTGCAGTGGTATCTGAGTTGCAGTGCAGTGTTGGAGACCTGTGGTATGGTTTTATTTTATTTTGTAATTTGTTAAATACTAATCTCGTGTTGGTGGAGAGTTTCCAGTTGCTGTGTATATGTCTGGTTACTGGGTTGTCTCCTCCAGTATGGGATGGGTTTTCGTCGATCTTTACGAAGTATATGTTGCTGTTCAGCCTCTCTGTGGCTTTAACATTATGATAGGTTGTTAAAGCTAAGGAGTGGTTGATTTGCAGCGTGGTATTGCAACATGTTTTCTTCAAATCAATTACTTCTTACGGTAGATGGGTACATGGTTGACTCAATAGCGCGCGGTTGGTGTTAAGTATGAGATTCATCACTGGGTGCTATTGGGTCTATCACGCTTCTCACAAGCGTCGTTTTGGATTAATACAATTTGGATTGAATTTCTTTTTTTTTTTATTTTCTTAGAACAGTAAATACTTAAGCATAGGCTGCATTTATGGTATGTGCACTATCAACTCAACAATGCACAATTGATGTTGTCATTTATATTCATCACTGGGTATTGTTGGGTTGGAAAATGCCATGTGTTTTCTTCGTTGAGGTTAGCATTTATTATTTTACATCTGTATGTTGCGTTTATTTGTTGTTGCCGTGCTGTGATTGGTCAGAAGTAAGAGCTTCGTCCAATCGCGTGTCTGCATTTGTTTACATTTCTGTTGCGCTTTCTACGTTTGTATATATAGCAAGGTGTAATGGTGTTTGATGGTGCAGTGGTATCTGAGTTGCAGTGCAGTGTTGGAGACCTGTGGTATGGTTTTATTTTATTTTGTAATTTGTTAAATACTAATCTCGTGTTGGGGGAGAGTTTCCAGTTGCTGTGTATATGTCTGGTTACTGGGTTGTCTCCTCCAGTATGGGATGGGTTTTCGTCGATCTTTACGAAGTATATGTTGCTGTTCAGCCTCTCTGTGGCTTTAACATTATGATAGGTTGTTAAAGCTAAGGAGTGGTTGATTTGCAGCGTGGTATTGCAACATGTTTTCTTCAAATCAATTACTTCTTACGGTAGATGGGTACATGGTTGACTCAATAGCGCGCGGTTGGTGTTAAGTATGAGATTCATCACTGGGTGCTATTGGGTCTATCACGCTTCTCACAAGCGTCGTTTTGGATTAATACAATTTGGATTGAATTTCTTTTTTTATTTTCTTAGAACAGTAAATACTTAAGCATAGGCTGCATTTATGGTATGTGCACTATCAACTCAACAATGCACAATTGATGTTGTCATTTATATTCATCACTGGGTATTGTTGGGTTGGAAAATGCCATGTGTTTTCTTCGTTGAGGTTAGCATTTATTATTTTACATCTGTATGTTGCGTTTATTTGTTGTTGCCGTGCTGTGATTGGTCAGAAGTAAGAGCTTCGTCCAATCGCGTGTCTGCATTTGTTTACATTTCTGTTGCGCTTTCTACGTTTGTATATATAGCAAGGTGTAATGGTGTTTGATGGTGCAGTGGTATCTGAGTTGCAGTGCAGTGTTGGAGACCTGTGGTATGGTTTTATTTTATTTTGTAATTTGTTAAATACTAATCTCGAGTTGGTGGAGAGTTTCCAGTTGCTGTGTATATGTCTGGTTACTGGGTTGTCTCCTCCAGTATGGGATAGGTTTTCGTCGATCTTTACGAAGTATATGTTGCTGTTCAGCCTCTCTGTGGCTTTAACATTATGATAGGTTGTTAAAGCTAAGGAGTGGTTGATTTGCAGCGTGGTATTGCAACATGTTTTCTTCAAATCAATTACTTCTTACGGTAGATGGGTACATGGTTGACTCAATAGCGCGCGGTTGGTGTTAAGTATGAGATTCATCACTGGGTGCTATTGGGTCTATCACGCTTCTCACAAGCGTCGTTTTGGATTAATACAATTTGGATTGAATTTCTTTTTTTTTTTATTTTCTTAGAACAGTAAATACTTAAGCATAGGCTGCATTTATGGTATGTGCACAATCAACTCAACAATGAACAATTGATGTTGTCATTTATATTCATCACTGGGTATTGTTGGGTTGGAAAATGCCATGTGTTTTCTTCGTTGAGGTTAGCATTTATTATTTTACATCTGTATGTTGCGTTTATTTGTTGTTGCCGTGCTGTGATTGGTCAGAAGTAAGAGCTTCGTCCAATCGCGTGTCTGCATTTGTTTACATTTCTGTTGCGCTTTCTACGTTTGTATATATAGCAAGGTGTAATGGTGTTTGATGGTGCAGTGGTATCTGAGTTGCAGTGCAGTGTTGGAGACCTGTGGTATGGTTTTATTTTATTTTGTAATTTGTTAAATACTAATCTCGTGTTGGTGGAGAGTTTCCAGTTGCTGTGTATATGTCTGGTTACTGGGTTGTCTCCTCCAGTATGGGATGGGTTTTCGTCGATCTTTACGAAGTATATGTTGCTGTTCAGCCTCTCTGTGGCTTTAACATTATGATAGGTTGTTAAAGCTAAGGAGTGGTTGATTTGCAGCGTGGTATTGCAACATGTTTTCTTCAAATCAATTACTTCTTACGGTAGATGGGTACATGGTTGACTCAATAGCGCGCGGTTGGTGTTAAGTATGAGATTCATCACTGGGTGCTATTGGGTCTATCACGCTTCTCACAAGCGTCGTTTTGGATTAATACAATTTGGATTGAATTTCTTTTTTTATTTTCTTAGTACAGTAAATACTTAAGCATAGGCTGCATTTATGGTATGTGCACTATCAACTCAACAATGCACAATTGATGTTGTCATTTATATTCATCACTGGGTATTGTTGGGTTGGAAAATGCCATGTGTTTTCTTCGTTCAGGTTAGAATTTATTATTTTACATCTGTATGTTTTGCGTTTATTTGTTGTTGCCGTGCTGTGATTGGTCAGAAGTAATAGCTTCGTCCAATCGCAAGTCTGCATTTGTTTACATTTCTGTTGCGCTTTCTACGTTTGTATATATAGCAAGGTGTAATGGTGTTTGATGGTGCAGTGGTATCTGAGTTGCAGTGCAGTGTTGGAGACCTGTGGTATGGTTTTATTTTATTTTGTAATTTGTTAAATACTAATCTCGTGTTGGTGGAGAGTTTCCAGTTGCTGTGTATATGTCTGGTTACTGGGTTGTCTCCTCCAGTATGGGATGGGTTTTCGTCGATCTTTACGAAGTATATGTTGCTGTTCAGCCTCTCTGTGGCTTTAACATTATGATAGGTTGTTAAAACTAAGGAGTGGTTGATTTGCAGCGTGGTATTGCAACATGTTTTCTTCAAATCAATTACTTCTTACGGTAGATGGGTACGTGGTTGACTCAATAGCGCGCGGTTGGTGTTAAGTATGAGATTCATCACTGGGTGCTATTGGGTCTATCACGCTTCTCACAAGCGTCGTTTTGGATTAATACAATTTGGATTGAATTTCTTTTTTTTTTATTTTCTTAGAACAGTAAATACTTAAGTATAGGCTGCATTTATGGTATGTGCACTATCAACTCAACAATGAACAATTGATGTTGTCATTTATATTCATCACTGGGTATTGTTGGGTTGGAAAATGCCATGTGTTTTCTTCGTTGAGGTTAGCATTTATTATTTTACATCTGTATGTTGCGTTTATTTGTTGTTGCCGTGCTGTGATTGGTCAGAAGTAAGAGCTTCGTCCAATCGCGTGTCTGCATTTGTTTACATTTCTGTTGCGCTTTCTACGTTTGTATATATAGCAAGGTGTAATGGTGTTTGATGGTGCAGTGGTATCTGAGTTGCAGTGCAGTGTTGGAGACCTGTGGTATGGTTTTATTTTATTTTGTAATTTGTTAAATACTAATCTCGTGTTGGTGGAGAGTTTCCAGTTGCTGTGTATATGTCTGGTTACTGGGTTGTCTCCTCCAGTATGGGATGGGTTTTCGTCGATCTTTACGAAGTATATGTTGCTGTTCAGCCTCTCTGTGGCTTTAACATTATGATAGGTTGTTAAAGCTAAGGAGTGGTTGATTTGCAGCGTGGTATTGCAACATGTTTTCTTCAAATCAATTACTTCTTACGGTAGATGGGTACATGGTTGACTCAATAGCGCGCGGTTGGTGTTAAGTATGAGATTCATCACTGGGTGCTATTGGGTCTATCACGCTTCTCACAAGCGTCGTTTTGGATTAATACAATTTGGATTGAATTTCTTTTTTTATTTTCTTAGAACAGTAAATACTTAAGCATAGGCTGCATTTATGGTATGTGCACTATCAACTCAACAATGCACAATTGATGTTGTCATTTATATTCATCACTGGGTATTGTTGGGTTGGAAAATGCCATGTGTTTTCTTCGTTGAGGTTAGCATTTATTATTTTACATCTGTATGTTGCGTTTATTTGTTTGCCGTGCTGTGATTGGTCAGAAGTAAGAGCTTCGTCCAATCGCGTGTCTGCATTTGTTTACATTTCTGTTGCGCTTTCTACGTTTGTATATATAGCAAGGTGTAATGGTGTTTGATGGTGCAGTGGTATCTGAGTTGCAGTGCAGTGTTGGAGACCTGTGGTATGGTTTTATTTTATTTTTTAATTTGTTAAATACTAATCTCGTGTTGGTGGAGAGTTTCCAGTTGCTGTGTATATGTCTGGTTACTGGGTTGTCTCCTCCAGTATGGGATGGGTTTTCGTCGATCTTTACGAAGTATATGTTGCTGTTCAGCCTCTCTGTGGCTTTAACATTATGATAGGTTGTTAAAGCTAAGGAGTGGTTGATTTGCAGCGTGGTATTGCAACATGTTTTCTTCAAATCAATTACTTCTTACGGTAGATGGGTACATGGTTGACTCAATAGCGCGCGGTTGGTGTTAAGTATGAGATTCATCACTGGGTGCTATTGGGTCTATCACGCTTCTCACAAGCGTCGTTTTGGATTAATACAATTTGGATTGAATTTCTTTTTTTATTTTCTTAGAACAGTAAATACTTAAGCATAGGCTGCATTTATGGTATGTGCACTATCAACTCAACAATGAACAATTGATGTTGTAATTTATATTCATCACTGGGTATTGTTGGGTTGGAAAATGCCATGTGTTTTCTTCGTTGAGGTTAGCATTTATTATTTTACATCTGTATGTTGCGTTTATTTGTTGTTGCCGTGCTGTGATTGGTCAGAAGTAAGAGCTTCGTCCAATCGCGTGTCTGCATTTGTTTACATTTCTGTTGCGCTTTCTACGTTTGTATATATAGCAAGGTGTAATGGTGTTTGATGGTGCAGTGGTATCTGAGTTGCAGTGCAGTGTTGGAGACCTGTGGTATGGTTTTATTTTATTTTGTAATTTGTTAAATACTAATCTCGTGTTGGTGGAGAGTTTCCAGTTGCTGTGTATATGTCTGGTTACTGGGTTGTCTCCTCCAGTATGGGATAGGTTTTCGTCGATCTTTACGAAGTATATGTTGCTGTTCAGCCTCTCTGTGGCTTTAACATTATGATAGGTTGTTAAAGCTAAGGAGTGGTTGATTTGCAGCGTGGTATTGCAACATGTTTTCTTCAAATCAATTACTTCTTACGGTAGATGGGTACATGGTTGACTCAATAGCGCGCGGTTGGTGTTAAGTATGAGATTCATCACTGGGTGCTATTGGGTCTATCACGCTTCTCACAAGCGTCGTTTTGGATTAATACAATTTGGATTGAATTTCTTTTTTTATTTTCTTAGAACAGTAAATACTTAAGCATAGGCTGCATTTATGGTATGTGCACTATCAACTCAACAATGCACAATTGATGTTGTCATTTATATTCATCACTGGGTATTGTTGGGTTGGAAAATGCCATGTGTTTTCTTCGTTGAGGTTAGCATTTATTATTTTACATCTGTATGTTGCGTTTATTTGTTTGCCGTGCTGTGATTGGTCAGAAGTAAGAGCTTCGTCCAATCGCGTGTCTGCATTTGTTTACATTTCTGTTGCGCTTTCTACGTTTGTATATATAGCAAGGTGTAATGGTGTTTGATGGTGCAGTGGTATCTGAGATGCAGTGCAGTGTTGGAGACCTGTAGTATGGTTTTATTTTATTTTGTAATTTGTTAAATACTAATCTCGTGTTGGTGGAGAGTTTCCAGTTGCTGTGTATATGTCTGGTTACTGGGTTGTCTCCTCCAGTATGGGATGGGTTTTCGTCGATCTTTACGAAGTATATGTTGCTGTTCAGCCTCTCTGTGGCTTTAACATTATGATAGGTTGTTAAAGCTAAGGAGTGGTTGATTTGCAGCGTGGTATTGCAACATGTTTTCTTCAAATCAATTACTTCTTACGGTAGATGGGTACATGGTTGACTCAATAGCGCGCGGTTGGTGTTAAGTATGAGATTCATCACTGGGTGCTATTGGGTCTATCACGCTTCTCACAAGCGTCGTTTTGGATTAATACAATTTGGATTGAATTTCTTTTTTATTTTCTTAGAACAGTAAATACTTAAGCATAGGCTGCATTTATGGTATGTGCACTATCAACTCAACAATGCACAATTGATGTTGTCATTTATATTCATCACTGGGTATTGTTGGGTTGGAAAATGCCATGTGTTTTCTTCGTTGAGGTTAGCATTTATTATTTTACATCTGTATGTTGCGTTTATTTGTTGTTGCCGTGCTGTGATTGGTCAGAAGTAATAGCTTCGTCCAATCGCGTGTCTGCATTTGTTTACATTTCTGTTGCGCTTTCTACGTTTGTATATATAGCAAGGTGTAATGGTGTTTGATGGTGCAGTGGTATCTGAGTTGCAGTGCAGTGTTGGAGACCTGTGGTATGGTTTTATTTTATTTTGTAATTTGTTAAATACTAATCTCGTGTTGGTGGAGAGTTTCCAGTTGCTGTGTATATGTCTGGTTACTGGGTTGTCTCCTCCAGTATGGGATGGGTTTTCGTCGATCTTTACGAAGTATATGTTGCTGTTCAGCCTCTCTGTGGCTTTAACATTATGATAGGTTGTTAAAGCTAAGGAGTGGTTGATTTGCAGCGTGGTATTGCAACATGTTTTCTTCAAATCAATTACTTCTTACGGTAGATGGGTACATGGTTGACTCAATAGCGCGCGGTTGGTGTTAAGTATGAGATTCATCACTGGGTGCTATTGGGTCTATCACGCTTCTCACAAGCGTCGTTTTGGATTAATACAATTTGGATTTAATTTCTTTTTTATTTTCTAAGAGCAGTAAATACTTAAGCATAGGCTGCATTTATGGTATGTGCACTATCAACTATACAATGCACAATTGATGTTGTCATTTATATTCATCACTGGGTATTGTTGGGTTGGAAAATGCCATGTGTTTTCTTCGTTCAGGTTAGAATTTATTATTTTACATCTGTATGTTTTGCGTTTATTTGTTGTTGCCGTGCTGTGATTGGTCAGAAGTAATAGCTTCGTCCAATCGCAAGTCTGCATTTGTTTACATTTCTGTTGCGCTTTCTACGTTTGTATATATAGCAAGGTGTAATGGTGTTTGATGGTGCAGTGGTATCTGAGTTGCAGTGCAGTGTTGGAGACCTGTGGTATGGTTTTATTTTATTTTGTAATTTGTTAAATACTAATCTCGTGTTGGTGGAGAGTTTCCAGTTGCTGTGTATATGTCTGGTTACTGGGTTGTCTCCTCCAGTATGGGATGGGTTTTCGTCGATCTTTACGAAGTATATGTTGCTGTTCAGCCTCTCTGTGGCTTTAACATTATGATAGGTTGTTAAAGCTAAGGAGTGGTTGATTTGCAGCGTGGTATTGCAACATGTTTTCTTCAAATCAATTACTTCTTACGGTAGATGGGTACATGGTTGACTCAATAGCGCGCGGTTGGTGTTAAGTATGAGATTCATCACTGGGTGCTATTGGGTCTATCACGCTTCTCACAAGCGTCGTTTTGGATTAATACAATTTGGATTGAATTTCTTTTTTTTTTTATTTTCTTAGAACAGTAAATACTTAAGCATAGGCTGCATTTATGGTATGTGCACTATCAACTCAACAATGAACAATTGATGTTGTCATTTATATTCATCACTGGGTATTGTTGGGTTGGAAAATGCCATGTGTTTTCTTCGTTGAGGTTAGCATTTATTATTTTACATCTGTATGTTGCGTTTATTTGTTGTTGCCGTGCTGTGATTGGTCAGAAGTAAGAGCTTCGTCCAATCGCGTGTCTGCATTTGTTTACATTTCTGTTGCGCTTTCTACGTTTGTATATATAGCAAGGTGTAATGGTGTTTGATGGTGCAGTGGTATCTGAGTTGCAGTGCAGTGTTGGAGACCTGTGGTATGGTTTTATTTTATTTTGTAATTTGTTAAATACTAATCTCGTGTTGGTGGAGAGTTTCCAGTTGCTGTGTATATGTCTGGTTACTGGGTTGTCTCCTCCAGTATGGGATGGGTTTTCGTCGATCTTTACGAAGTATATGTTGCTGTTCAGCCTCTCTGTGGCTTTAACATTATGATAGGTTGTTAAAGCTAAGGAGTGGTTGATTTGCAGCGTGGTATTGCAACATGTTTTCTTCAAATCAATTACTTCTTACGGTAGATGGGTACATGGTTGACTCAATAGCGCGCGGTTGGTGTTAAGTATGAGATTCATCACTGGGTGCTATTGGGTCTATCACGCTTCTCACAAGCGTCGTTTTGGATTAATACAATTTGGATTGAATTTCTTTTTTTATTTTCTTAGTACAGTAAATACTTAAGCATAGGCTGCATTTATGGTATGTGCACTATCAACTCAACAATGCACAATTGATGTTGTCATTTATATTCATCACTGGGTATTGTTGGGTTGGAAAATGCCATGTGTTTTCTTCGTTCAGGTAGAATTTATTATTTTACATCTGTATATTTTGCGTTTATTTGTTGTTGCCGTGCTGTGATTGGTCAGAAGTAATAGCTTCTTCCAATCGCAAGTCTGCATTTGTTTACATTTCTGTTGCGCTTTCTACGTTTGTATATATAGCAAGGTGTAATGGTGTTTGATGGTGCAGTGGTATCTGAGTTGCAGTGCAGTGTTGGAGACCTGTGGTATGGTTTTATTTTATTTTGTAATTTGTTAAATACTAATCTCGTGTTGGTGGAGAGTTTCCAGTTGCTGTGTATATGTCTGGTTACTGGGTTGTCTCCTCCAGTATGGGATGGGTTTTCGTCGATCTTTACGAAGTATATGTTGCTGTTCAGCCTCTCTGTGGCTTTAACATTATGATAGGTTGTTAAAACTAAGGAGTGGTTGATTTGCAGCGTGGTATTGCAACATGTTTTCTTCAAATCAATTACTTCTTACGGTAGATGGGTACGTGGTTGACTCAATAGCGCGCGGTTGGTGTTAAGTATGAGATTCATCACTGGGTGCTATTGGGTCTATCACGCTTCTCACAAGCGTCGTTTTGGATTAATACAATTTGGATTGAATTTCTTTTTTTTTATTTTCTTAGAACAGTAAATACTTAAGTATAGGCTGCATTTATGGTATGTGCACTATCAACTCAACAATGAACAATTGATGTTGTCATTTATATTCATCACTGGGTATTGTTGGGTTGGAAAATGCCATGTGTTTTCTTCGTTGAGGTTAGCATTTATTATTTTACATCTGTATGTTGCGTTTATTTGTTGTTGCCGTGCTGTGATTGGTCAGAAGTAAGAGCTTCGTCCAATCGCGTGTCTGCATTTGTTTACATTTCTGTTGCGCTTTCTACGTTTGTATATATAGCAAGGTGTAATGGTGTTTGATGGTGCAGTGGTATCTGAGTTGCAGTGCAGTGTTGGAGACCTGTGGTATGGTTTTATTTTATTTTGTAATTTGTTAAATACTAATCTCGTGTTGGTGGAGAGTTTCCAGTTGCTGTGTATATGTCTGGTTACTGGGTTGTCTCCTCCAGTATGGGATGGGTTTTCGTCGATCTTTACGAAGTATATGTTGCTGTTCAGCCTCTCTGTGGCTTTAACATTATGATAGGTTGTTAAAGCTAAGGAGTGGTTGATTTGCAGCGTGGTATTGCAACATGTTTTCTTCAAATCAATACTTCTTACGGTAGATGGGTACATGGTTGACTCAATAGCGCGCGGTTGGTGTTAAGTATGAGATTCATCACTGGGTGCTATTGGGTCTATCACGCTTCTCACAAGCGTCGTTTTGGATTAATACAATTTGGATTGAATTTCTTTTTTTATTTTCTTAGAACAGTAAATACTTAAGCATAGGCTGCATTTATGGTATGTGCACTATCAACTCAACAATGAACAATTGATGTTGTAATTTATATTCATCACTGGGTATTGTTGGGTTGGAAAATGCCATGTGTTTTCTTCGTTGAGGTTAGCATTTATTATTTTACATCTGTATGTTGCGTTTATTTGTTGTTGCCGTGCTGTGATTGGTCAGAAGTAAGAGCTTCGTCCAATCGCGTGTCTGCATTTGTTTACATTTCTGTTGCGCTTTCTACGTTTGTATATATAGCAAGGTGTAATGGTGTTTGATGGTGCAGTGGTATCTGAGTTGCAGTGCAGTGTTGGAGACCTGTGGTATGGTTTTATTTTATTTTGTAATTTGTTAAATACTAATCTCGTGTTGGTGGAGAGTTTCCAGTTGCTGTGTATATGTCTGGTTACTGGGTTGTCTCCTCCAGTATGGGATGGGTTTTCGTCGATCTTTACGAAGTATATGTTGCTGTTCAGCCTCTCTGTGGCTTTAACATTATGATAGGTTGTTAAAGCTAAGGAGTGGTTGATTTGCAGCGTGGTATTGCAACATGTTTTCTTCAAATCAATTACTTCTTACGGTAGATGGGTACATGGTTGACTCAATAGCGCGCGGTTGGTGTTAAGTATGAGATTCATCACTGGGTGCTATTGGGTCTATCACGCTTCTCACAAGCGTCGTTTTGGATTAATACAATTTGGATTGAATTTCTTTTTTATTTTCTTAGTACAGTAAAATACTTAAGCATAGGCTGCATTTATGTATGTGCACTATCAACTCAACAATGCACAATTGATGTTGTCATTTATATTCATCACTGGGTATTGTTGGGTTGGAAAAATGCCATGTGTTTTCTTCGTTCAGGTTAGAATTTATTATTTTACATCTGTATGTTTTGCGTTTTATTTGTTGTTGCCGTGCTGTGATTGGTCAGAAGTAATAGCTTCGTCCAATCGCAAGTCTGCATTTGTTTACATTTCTGTTGCGCTTTCTACGTTTGTATATATAGCAAGGTGTAATGGTGTTTGATGGTGCAGTGGTATCTGAGTTGCAGTGCAGTGTTGGAGACCTGTGGTATGTTTTATTTTATTTTGTAATTTGTTAAATACTAATCTCGTGTTGGTGGAGAGTTTCCAGTTGCTGTGTATATGTCTGGTTACTGGGTTGTCTCCTCCAGTATGGGATGGGTTTTCGTCGATCTTTACGAAGTATATGTTGCTGTTCAGCCTCTCTGTGGCTTTAACATTATGATAGGTTGTTAAAACTAAGGAGTGGTTGATTTGCAGCGTGGTATTGCAACATGTTTTCTTCAAATCAATTACTTCTTACGGTAGATGGGTACGTGGTTGACTCAATAGCGCGCGGTTTGGTGTTAAGTATGATTCATCACTGGGTGCTATTGGGTCTATCACGCTTCTCACAAGCGTCGTTTTGGATTAATACAATTTGGATTGAATTTCTTTTTTTTTTTATTTTCTTAGAACAGTAAATACTTAAGTATAGCTGCATTTATGGTATGTGCACTATCAACTCAACAATGAACAATTGATGTTGTCATTTATATTCATCACTGGGTATTGTTGGGTTGGAAAATGCCATGTGTTTTCTTCGTTGAGGTTAGCATTTATTATTTTACATCTGTATGTTGCGTTTATTTGTTGTTGCCGTGCTGTGATTGGTCAGAAGTAAGAGCTTCGTCCAATCGCGTGTCTGCATTTGTTTACATTTCTGTTGCGCTTTCTACGTTTGTATATATAGCAAGGTGTAATGGTGTTTGATGGTGCAGTGGTATCTGAGTTGCAGTGCAGTGTTGGAGACCTGTGGTATGGTTTTATTTTATTTTGTAATTTGTTAAATACTAATCTCGTGTTGGTGGAGAGTTTCCAGTTGCTGTGTATATGTCTGGTTACTGGGTTGTCTCCTCCAGTATGGGATGGGTTTTCGTCGATCTTTACGAAGTATATGTTGCTGTTCAGCCTCTCTGTGGCTTTAACATTATGATAGGTTGTTAAAGCTAAGGAGTGGTTGATTTGCAGCGTGGTATTGCAACATGTTTTCTTCAAATCAATTACTTCTTACGGTAGATGGGTACATGGTTGACTCAATAGCGCGCGGTTGGTGTTAAGTATGAGATTCATCACTGGGTGCTATTGGGTCTATCACGCTTCTCACAAGCGTCGTTTTGGATTAATACAATTTGGATTGAATTTCTTTTTTTATTTTCTTAGAACAGTAAATACTTAAGCATAGGCTGCATTTATGGTATGTGCACTATCAACTCAACAATGCACAATTGATGTTGTCATTTATATTCATCACTGGGTATTGTTGGGTTGGAAAATGCCATGTGTTTTCTTCGTTGAGGTTAGCATTTATTATTTTACATCTGTATGTTGCGTTTATTTGTTTGCCGTGCTGTGATTGGTCAGAAGTAAGAGCTTCGTCCAATCGCGTGTCTGCATTTGTTTACATTTCTGTTGCGCTTTCTACGTTTGTATATATAGCAAGGTGTAATGGTGTTTGATGGTGCAGTGGTATCTGAGTTGCAGTGCAGTGTTGGAGACCTGTGGTATGGTTTTATTTTATTTTGTAATTTGTTAAATACTAATCTCGTGTTGGTGGAGAGTTTCCAGTTGCTGTGTATATGTCTGGTTACTGGGTTGTCTCCTCCAGTATGGGATGGGTTTTCGTCGATCTTTACGAAGTATATGTTGCTGTTCAGCCTCTCTGTGGCTTTAACATTATGATAGGTTGTTAAAGCTAAGGAGTGGTTGATTTGCAGCGTGGTATTGCAACATGTTTTCTTCAAATCAATTACTTCTTACGGTAGATGGGTACATGGTTGACTCAATAGCGCGCGGTTGGTGTTAAGTATGAGATTCATCACTGGGTGCTATTGGGTCTATCACGCTTCTCACAAGCGTCGTTTTGGATTAATACAATTTGGATTGAATTTCTTTTTTTATTTTCTTAGAACAGTAAATACTTAAGCATAGGCTGCATTTATGGTATGTGCACTATCAACTCAACAATGAACAATTGATGTTGTAATTTATATTCATCACTGGGTATTGTTGGGTTGGAAAATGCCATGTGTTTTCTTCGTTGAGGTTAGCATTTATTATTTTACATCTGTATGTTGCGTTTATTTGTTGTTGCCGTGCTGTGATTGGTCAGAAGTAAGAGCTTCGTCCAATCGCGTGTCTGCATTTGTTTACATTTCTGTTGCGCTTTCTACGTTTGTATATATAGCAAGGTGTAATGGTGTTTGATGGTGCAGTGGTATCTGAGTTGCAGTGCAGTGTTGGAGACCTGTGGTATGGTTTTATTTTATTTTGTAATTTGTTAAATACTAATCTCGTGTTGGTGGAGAGTTTCCAGTTGCTGTGTATATGTCTGGTTACTGGGTTGTCTCCTCCAGTATGGGATAGGTTTTCGTCGATCTTTACGAAGTATATGTTGCTGTTCAGCCTCTCTGTGGCTTTAACATTATGATAGGTTGTTAAAGCTAAGGAGTGGTTGATTTGCAGCGTGGTATTGCAACATGTTTTCTTCAAATCAATTACTTCTTACGGTAGATGGGTACATGGTTGACTCAATAGCGCGCGGTTGGTGTTAAGTATGAGATTCATCACTGGGTGCTATTGGGTCTATCACGCTTCTCA